>NC_084742.1:46247720-46257720 GCF_033978785.1 Entelurus aequoreus
ATTCCGGCGGGTGGCGGTTAAACTAATTCAGAAAAAAAAAACATAGTTAAATGTTGTTACCCACATACGAAAAACGAGCAGCACTCTTTGAAACAGGCAATTATTCATCAGGCACTGCTGCAGCTGTCACGCCAAATTTCTTCCCCCCTACAAAAGCCTCCCCCCCCCCCATTTACTTCCGGGGCTGCGTCCAATAAAGTCACAAAGTTGCCGGGGGTCCTTAACCCGCACGCGACTGTCTTGTTTCGCGCCTGTACCAAAAAAAAAACAATAATCGATTTCTTCAGATTCCAGCAGCTGTCAAAGACAAATTATCCTTCCAGCGACGGGCAGTCAAAGCCCAAGTGCTATCGATCGCTGTCAATGACGTAAGAGGAAATATGACCACAGAAGTAAATGGGGGGGGGTTTGTAGGGGGAAGAAATTTGGCGTGACACAGCACACCACAACACAACAGAAGAAGAAGAAAAAAATAAAAAGATGGCAACGCCGGCTGCAATTGTGGTACGCGACAAACTAAAAAAGGGAATACCAAAGACCAGGGAAAAAAAATAACATTAATATTTAACACTTTCTTAATTAATAATATTATAATAATGATAAATAATATTATCACGCATTAATATCTCTTAGCCTCTAATGCGTGGCCAAGAGATATTATTGCGTGGCACGCATTGAATGTCTCTGCTGCATTGGATCAGTCTCCTTTCTTTAACAGGAATATCGTCTATATTAGATATATAACAACGGGTGGGTAGAGGGTGGCGGGCGGTTGTGGTTTTGATAAAATGTTAGTTCAGGTGGATGGCGGGTGGATGACGACTTTTGTGATGCGGTTGCGGATGAAATAATTGCCTATCTGCGCATCTCTAATATATATATATATATGTGTGTGTGTGTGTGTGTGTGCACCTTATTGCAGTGAAACTTGCCAAGAGACATGTAACAAAATATTAACATTACTGTATGTATACTTTTGACCCAGCAGATTTGGTCACATTTTCAGTAGACCCATAATAAATTCATAAAAGAACCAAACTTCATGAATGTTTTTTGTGACCAACAAGTATGTGCTCCAATCACACTATCACAAAAAATAGGAGTTGTAGAAATTATTGGAAACGTAAGACAGCCATGACATTCTGTTCTTTACAAGTGTATGTAAACTTTTGACCACGACTGTATGTAGACCACAAGGAAGTGTTTTCCATTTAGAAAAAAATATATTTATGTATGACTCCTTTAATGCGCCCTATAATCCAGTGCGCTTTATATAGGAATTTCTTTTTTTTTTTTAAATAGACCATTTATCGGCAGTACGCCTTATTCCCCCTATGGTCCGGAAAATACGGTCGTTAGATTCCATTCTTGGCCTTTGATTTTCCTTCATCTTGTTCTATTTTTTTGACAGTATGGATGTGAAATGGTCCTAAATTGTTATCGGTTATAGTCTAAAAAGTCTAAAATGTGGAAACCTGCGAGACCCTAAACCTGTGAAATCATACCATCATTTCACTTTAGGATGGATTTGATTGGTTTAGAATATTTTTAGAATATTAGGCATTTGTCGGTATTTGGAGTCAAGTCTGGATTGGTCCCAGGCGGATATTAATTGAGTGTATAATGCCAATGATGACCACACGCCACCAACTGTCCCCCTGCCTCCCGAGGGTGTTCTGTCCAGCATTCCAGCAGCGCCGCCTGTCAAAAGGTCCCCATTGTGGCGCCTTGCTCACGTTGTTGTTGCATAAAAGTCGCACTCTCAGTGAAATAACGCAGCTGCCTGACTGCTGGCTTGTGGAAGTCTGAAGTCCAGTGGACGTGTTGATTCATTGACCAAACAGATTGTTTTGACATCCGCCAAGGTTGGCAGGTCTAAATGTGTACATGAATTATTTGAACATATGAAGGTTTGTTTGTTTTCCACAGTACAACTTTATTCATGGAAAATTAAATTAGATCAAAGTCACAAGATGACTTACTACACCAGAAAAATTGGACGTAATTATTGTAAAATTGCACATTTCTTCCGAATTTTTTTCTTTTTTAAACATTTGCTTATTGAATTGTTGACATTATTGTAATGATATTAGTCAAGCTAATTGAAGGCAAAATAAATAGTTGTAAGTCAGGGTTTTATGCTGCCGATTCCATGAGTGACACGGGCCAATACTGATACCAATCTCATAAATGTTTAAATGTGTTTATGGTGGGTGCTATTGACAGTTGAAAAAAATCAACAATATTTAGTTCCTTATTTTACGTTGTTACATACAATTGTAAAGTCACACAATAACAAAACTACTCATTTAAATCATTAGTTTTTTGCCCTCAAAGTCCTCCTTAATATTCTCCAAGTTTGCCAACATTAAAAAAATATAAAAGATTTAGAAAATAAAAATATCGACCTATATCATTTTAGTATCGATCATACAATGATAATACCCTTGGTGTTGACACCACCGATTTATGGATCAATCCGCCCTTTTACATGTCAAGTACTGACTGTGACTATGCTGACACACCAACAGTTGTTCAGACTGTGGTACGCCATAAAAATCACTTAATTAAAGTACAGTGTTTTATTTTCCTATATTTAAACACAGTGTTACTGTTCAAACTGTGTGCAATGTGGCCATAAATATTAAATATGCTTGTTAAATAAAACATCTGCTTTGTTTTAATAAATACTCGGGCCTACTACGCTACCGTATTTTCATGTTGGTCATTATGGTGTTACTTGGAGAGCCAATTGTTTTTTTGAAGTTGTACTTGGTTAGAAAAGTCTAGATTCTAATGAATCTATATTAGGGCTGGGCTATATATCGAATATACTCGATATATGGCACGTTTGTCTCTGTGCGATATAGAAAATGACTACCGTATTTTTCGGAGTATAAGTCGCACCGGAGTATAAGTCGCACCTGCCGAAAATGCATAATAAAGAAGGAAAAAAACATATATAAGTTGCACTGGAGTATAAGTCGCATTTTTTGGTGAAATTTATTTGATAAAATCCAACACCAAGAATAGACATTTGAAAGGCAATTTAAAATAAAGAATAGTGAACAACGGGCTGAATAAGTGTACGTTATATGACGCATAAATAACCAACTGAGAACGTGCCTGGTATGTTAACGTAACATATTATGGTAAGAGTCATTCAAATAACTATAACATATAGAACATGCTATACGTTTACCAAACAATCTGTCACTCCTAATCGCTAAATCCCATGAAATCTTATACGTCTAGTCTCTTACGTGAATGAGCTAAATAATATTATTTGATATTTTACGGTAAGGTGTTAATAATTTCACACATAAGTCGCTCCTGAGTATGTCGCACCCTGCGACTTATACTGCGACTTATAGTCCGAAAAATACGGTATATCGTGATATTCGAGTATACGTTCTCACGCAGTTGCTTTTAGCTGCGGGCATTACACTGCATGCGTTTATCACTCTTTCTTGTATCTCCTTCTCACAGAGACATAAAACAAGCGCACCTTCTTACATACATCACATACTGTCGCGCGTGTGACGTCATACGCCCTCGCGGAGCAGAGAGGTAGCGGCATGGGTATAGTTAGCTGTGGTGCTAGCAGAGTGGTATGAGTGGTAATACGAGAGAGAGAGAGGGTGCCAATCTGGTAACAAATGCAGGAAGAATAATTAATTCCCAAGAAAACAGCACAGGGTCCATCGTCTGGCGGTGGTTTGGCTTCAAGCGGGAAGATGTTGAACAGACAACCGTAATATGTCAAGAATGCGGCAAAAGCGTTGCTACAAAAAGTAGCAGCTCTACTAATGTAGCATCATTTGAAAAGTCACCCGCTAGAGAATGAAGAGTGCTTGAAACTATGCATGTCAACATCTCCATTCGGTGCCATACCCACAAAATGCCCAAGCAACCATTTCCAGATCAACATGGAAATGGTATGAGAAAAAAATAGTGAACTGTCATGTCTGTGTGATCATGTTTTGTTTTAGTCATGTTCGGTTTTGTTTTTGGACTTTTTGTGCACTTTTGTTTGTCACCATAGCAACCATTAGTTTCACCTGGTTCACATCGTCATGTCACGCACCTGTTTTCACTAATCATGTCACTATTTTTTAAACCGATTGTTGCCTGGAAGTCTCCCTGGCGACATCACACTCCTGCCTCTCTGTTTCATGCTCAGTTCACGCTTCTTGTTTCATAGATTCCATGCCAAGTAAGTTTTTGTTTATTAATGCCACAGTTAGTGTTTTTGTTTCATTGTTCATAGTTTCTGCCTTTGTGCAAGTTTTGTGTTTATAGCCAAGTTTTGTACTTCCGCCCTTGTGCGCGCTTTTTGTTTATTCCTTTTTCTTGTCATTATATTAAATCATGTACCCACCTCCAAGCCACGTCCGGTCCAAATCATTTGCACCTCGGGGGAACAAACCGCGCCATAGACCAAGTCTTGACAGATGTCGCCAGGCTGAACAACAGAAACAGACAAGCTTAAATAGTGACATGATTAGGGATGTCCCGATCCAGGTTTTTGCACTTCCGATCCGATACCGATACTGGCCGAGCATGTATTAAGTTTAAAGTTATTTAGCCTACTTAGTTGTCAGATTCATGTTGAAAAGGGTTTTAGTACTCTTGATAACAACTAGCCAGCTGAATTAGGT
Source organism: Entelurus aequoreus (assembly GCF_033978785.1). NCBI lineage: Eukaryota > Metazoa > Chordata > Actinopteri > Syngnathiformes > Syngnathidae > Entelurus > Entelurus aequoreus. Next base: position 46,252,382 of record NC_084742.1, read on the forward strand.
GAGTTTGAATAATACACAACGGAGATGTTGACGTGCGGAGTTTCAAAAACTCTTCATTTTCTAGCAGGGGACTTTTCAAATGATGCTACATATTAGCAGTAATGCTACTTTTTGTAGCAACGCTTTTGCCCCACACTTGACAAATTACGGTTGTCTGTTCGACATATTCCCACTTGAAGCCAAACCATCGCCAGACGATGGACCCCATGCTGTTTTTCTTGGGAATTAATGAATTCTTCCTTCATTATTACCGCTCACACGGCTACGCTAGCATCACAGCTAACGTTAGCCATGCTGCTACCTCTCTGCTGGGAGAGTGCGTATACGTATGTGATGTATGACGTGACAGTATGTGACGTGTGTAAGAAGGTGCGCTTGTTGTCTGTGAGAAGGAGACACAAGAAGGAGTGGGAAGAGCCTGTCGTGTAATGCCAGCAGCCAAAAGCAACTGCGTGAGAACGTAAACTCGAATATCACGATATAGTCATTTTCTATATCGCACAGAGACAGCTGACATTTTTACCGGTAACTTTTAATTCACATGGCCGTCTTAACGGTTAGGACACAGACCTGTGGATGTGTTGAAGGTGTGCTGGAAAATGCGGAACGGAAATTAGGGAGCAGCAGAAAAGTGGAATGTATTATTTAAATCGGTGCGTTGGAAAATACGAAGCAGAATTTTTTTTAAAACTGGATCTGGATCGGCATTTTCCCATGCCTTGCCGATACGCATTTTTTGGCAAATATCGGCGGCCGATCCGATCCAAATATCGGATCGGGACATCCCTAGACATGATCAGTGAAAACAGGTGCATGACTCAAAACGTGAAACAGGTGCGTGACATGACAGGTGAAAACTAATGGTTGCTATGGTGACAAACAAAAGTGCACAAAAAGTCCAAAAACAAAACCGAACATGACTAAAACAAAACATGATCACACAGACATGACAGTCAACAACAGAAGGAGATAACGTCCGCAGGAACCTACCACACAGCGAAGGACGTACACTATTTGATTTCCTATTATGCAACTCATTTTTATTTGACACTTATTGAAATATCTTGTGTGACATCATGCACAAAAGTGCACTTTATTTGTTTTAAGCTATTGTAGTGGCGTTCTGTACAAAAAGTGCACTTTAATTTAGTGTTGTTTTGATATGTCATCTTAGTGACATCATGGACAAAAGTGCACTAAGAACTTGTTTTAAAATGTCTCTGACAATCTTGCACTTTCTGTTTTGGAAATGACATGAATGTTTGTGTCACTGCTTATACACTTTTGGTAAATTGACTTACTGTAATTTCCGGACTATAAGCCGCTACTTTTTCCCCTCGTTCTGGTCCCTGCGGCTTATACAAGGGTGCGGCTTATTTACGGCCTGTTCTTCTCCGACACCGACGAAGAGGATTTCGGTGGTTTTAGTACGCAGGAGGAAGACGATGACACAATGATTAAAGACTGACTTTTCATATACCGGTAGGCTGGTTATTTTGATAACGTACAGGCGAGCACTTTGTATTACTTTGCACCGTTGTATTATTTGTACTCTGCACGAATGCTGTTCGCAATGTCAAAGATGTGAAAGTTTGATTGAATGATTGAAAGATTTATTATTAATAAATGGGACGTTTTGTGTTCCCAAACAGTCATCTCTGTCCCGACAATCCCCTCCGTAGTAGCAGGAACCCCTATATACTACGGTAATTACACATCAAAACCCTGCGGCTTATAGTCGGGTGCGGCTTATATATGGAGCAATCTGTATTTTTCCCTAAATTTAGCTGGTGCGGCTTATAGTCAGGTGCGGCTTATAGTCCAGAAATTACGGTAGTTGTGATTTCTCTCTCTGCATGAAAGTTTAAAATGAGCATATATTAATGCAGTATGAACAAGAATGTTTTAATGTAGACACATAGAATCATCATGCTGCTGTGATTATATGCATCAGGTGTTAATTCAAGACTAAGGCAAAAAATCAAGATATATATCGTGTATCGTGACATGGCCTAAAAATATCGAGATATTAATAAAAGGCCATATCGCCCAGCCCTAATGTATATGTTTATTCCCTGTTAATAACTGCTTACTTTCTGCTATAACGTGGTTTCATCTACACTTCTTAAACTTTACTGAGCATTTATATATTGATGTTGTTTCAATCTAGCTTAGCGGTTAGTTTAGCTATTAGCATGCCTGCTCCTGGCTTGCTCTCGGTGTGCAACAAATTTAAGCCTCGTCCTCCAGTGATAACGTTACTTAAGATACTAACAAATACAGTTTATTTGCCAAAATAATAATTCCTCAGGGAACCCTCCTGAAGGAATCAATAAAGTACTGTCTATCCATCTATAATGCAGGTGATTATTGGTAGTTTATGGGAGCGGCTACACACTGTGTATGGACACCCATCATCGCTGGCCGATCCATCGGCACAGTTGTCAGTATCGGTTTGATATTCATAGCCTTTTATTTATTTATTTTTCAGTGTTGTCCGAATCATAATCTTAAATACACACATGAAACGCGCACACACACAGTTACATTGTATGTTATGTAGCGAGCAGTGAGCCGTGAGCCGTGTGAGAAATTTCAAGTCAAACTTTGTGGTTTAATGACAGTACACATGGTGTACATGTCTGAAAAATAATAAGGCAGGCGACAAAGTTGGAAATGGGGTGCATGTTGTCGAGGAGGAGGAGAGTTATCTTCCACAAACAAAGGTGGTGTGTGGCTGTAGGACCACAAGGGGCTTGTGGGTAATGGAGTCTTTTTTCCTTCCAACTTGAGCTGTGTGACTAACATGCTTTTGTGTCTCCTCTCAGACTGAGCGCCACCTTCCACCCGCTTGACAACTTCCACCATGTGACCTTCATCGCCATCCACCCACTCGCAGATGACCTCTGACCTTCACATCAACTGAAACGAGAGACAAAACAGACAGAAAAAGCGTGCAGTTTTTTGTTTTTTTTTAACACTCATTTATTTTTCTTGTGTTTTATATGCAAAATCTTCACTTTTTTTTTTTTTTTATATATTGAAAACAAATTATCTTCTTTCTGGCGAAGTGCTGCTGCCCTGCCTGGTGAGCCAACGTATTAGCAGGCAGTTCCACTTCTTCATGCGGTGTTAAAAAGGGAGGCGTTACGGTACAGTCTTTTTACGTTTGCACCTAAAATATTCATTTTTATTTTAGTCTTTTGTTGTTTTTCTACCCCTTCTGTCTTCGCTGTGGTACTTCAGTTATTACCTTGTGGAGAAAGTTGTTGTAAAGAATGCGTGTCTAACTGTATATGCATATATACGGGGTGGGTGTATGTATGTGTATATATGTATGTGTATGTATATATATCAGTACAGGCTAAACATTTGGACACACCTTCTCCTCATTCAATTCTATTTACATTGTAGATTGTCACTGAAGGCATCACAACTATGAATGAACACATGTGGAGTTATGTACTTAACAAAAAAGGTGAAATAATTGAAAACATGTTTTATATTCTAGTTTCTTCAAAATAGCCACCCGTTGCTCTGAATACTGCTTTGCACACTCTTGGCATTCTCTCGATGAGCTTCAAGAGGTGGTCACCTGAAATGGTTTTCACTTCACAAGTGTGCTTGAAGCTCATGGGGAGAATGCCAAGAGTGTGCAAAGCAGTAATCCGAGCAAAGGGTGGCTATTTTGAAGAAATTAGAATATAAAACATGTTTTCAATTATTTTACCTTTTTTTGTTAAGTACATAACTCCACATGTGTTCATTCATAGTTTTGATGCCTTCAGTGACAAATTAAAATAAAGAAAACACATTGAATGAGGTGTGCCCAAATGTTTGGCCTGTACTATATATATATATATATATATATATATATTATATACACACACACTCACACAAAATGTGAGCTGTCCCAACATTTTTTTTTTCAAATCAGATTAATCACACTTTTGGTTAATCGCTATTAATCACACACTAAATGACTTGCTTGCATTATTTAAATTAACTTAAAAAACTTTGACACAAATGCAATTTTATTAACAGAATGTCAACCAGGAATGTTTTATTCAATGTTTACTTGGATGCACACCGTTTATTTGCTCAAAACTGTTGTCTAAAGTCCAAGTGGACGTGTATTTTGGAGTGAAATTTCACTCCTCTCCGAACTGACGTATGCATGGACCTCATCACTGATCGTGTTACGAGCCACACCGCCGTTCAGGTCAGCGTCCACGGTTAATGTCAAGGAGCGGGTACAGTCAAAGAAAATGGCGTGATTAATCTGCGTTTATACATGATTAATGCAAGCATTTTTTGTGATTAATCATATGCTTTTACTTTGACAGCCCTAGTATGTACGTGTGTGTGTGTACACATACATACACATAACTATATATATCTTTTTGTTTTTTATTCTCTCGGACGCGCACTCTTGCTTTGGTACGTATGGTCACATATTTTATATTTATTTAAGGTTCGAAAAATTCCGGTACATTTCTTTCATGACTTGACGCTAGGCTAAATTAAATGACTGAGCCTTCCCTTTTCTAAGTTTATTTTTTTTTCCATTTCACCTCACACGACGTACGGTACAGTCCAGGCGACAACGCAACAGTTCATCGACGTGCCACAAAGACACATGTCGGGGTCTTGTGGCGCCCCCGTTTCGGGAGTATTTAGCGCAGCTGGTGACGCACACATGCATACACATGCCAGGGTGTTAGTCAGCACCTCCGAGTGACGTCAAGAGGTTTCCAGTAACCTGAGTTGCAGCTGCAGGTGGACATACTTGTCCTCTTGCAGGCACACACACACACACACACACACACACACACACACACTCCTGTATTTGTTACCTTCTTGAGACCTCGGAAAAATGCCTACCTCCTTAGGACCACCCTTTCTAGATATATAAAGATTTGTATTTACAACATAATATGTACCGTACATACTGTGCAAGTATTAAAAAAGTAAGCTTTTACCGTATTTTTCGGAGTATAAGTCGCTCCGGGGTATAAGTCGCACCGGCCGAAAATGCATAATAAAGAAGGTAAAAAAGATATTAGTTTCATTTTTGGGGGAAATTTATTTGATAAAATCCAACACCAAGAATAGACATTTGAAAGGCAATTTAAAATAAATAAAGAATAGTGAACAACAGGCTGAATAAGTGTACATTATATGACGCATAAATAACCAACTGAGAACGTGCCTGGTATGTTAACGTAACATATGGTAAGAATCATTCAAATAACATATAGAACATGATATACGTTTACCAAACAATCTGTCACTCCTAATCGCTAAATCCCATGAAATCTTATACGTCTAGTCTCTTA
>NC_084742.1:46262720-46362720 GCF_033978785.1 Entelurus aequoreus
TTTACCTGGGGGCCACTGGTAAAGAAAATATTTCTTTAAAAAATGCACTTTTTAATGAATTCACCTTCTTTGAATGGCTATCCCGCCCTAGCAACATACTTGACTACCCTCCGACAATCTCCCGGGGCAACCATTCTCCCGAATTTGTCCCGATTTTCACCCGGACAACAATATTAAGGGCGTGCAGTGATAGCACTGCCTTTAACGTCCTCTACAACCTGTCGTGTCCGCTTTTTCACCATACAAACAGCGTGCCGGCCCAGTCACATGTTGTATGAGGCTTCTGCAGACACACGTAAGTGACTGCAAGACATACTTGATCAACAGCCATACAGGTCACACTGAGGGTGGACGTATAAAAAACTTTAACACTGTTACAAATATGCGCCACACTGTGAACCCACACCAAACAAGAATGACAAACACATTTTGGGAGAACATCCGCACCATAACACCAAACCCCGCCCCCCTCAACCAACGCACGCGGGGGTTTGGTGGTAGCGGGGGTGTATATTGTAGCCCGGAAGAGTTAGGGCTGCATGGGGTTCTGGGTATTTGTTATGTTGTGTTTATGTTGTGTTACGGTGTGGATGTTCTCCCGAAATGTGTTTGTCATTCTTGTTTGGTGTGGGTTCACAGTGTGGCGCATATTTGTAACAGTGTTAAAGTTGTTTATACGGCTACCCTCAGTGTGACCTGTATGGCTGTTGACCAAGTATGTCTTGCAGTCACTTACGTGTGTGTACAGAAGCCAAATACAACATGTGACTGGGCCGGCACGCTGTTTGTACAGGTTGTAAAGGATGTTAAAGGCAGTGCCATCACGGCACGCCCTTAATATTATAGTTTGTGTGAAAATCGGCAGACATTCCAGAGAATGGTTGCCCTGAAATTCGAGAGTCTCCCGGAAAAATCGGGAGGGTTGGCAAGTTAGACGCTGTCAAGCGCCATTCATATAAAACTTGCGGGCCGCACTAACATTCAATTTTCATATTAAGGTGCGGGCCGCAATTGGGCCGCGTGTCTGAGACCCCAGATTTAAAGGCTAGATTATACAAATAAGTTTTAAGATGGGACTTAAATGCTTCTACTGAGGTAGCATCTCTAACTGTTACCGGGAGGGCATTCCAGAGTACTTGAGCCCGAATATAAAACGCTCTATAGCCCGCAGACTTTTTTTGGGCTCTGGGAATCACTAATAAGCCGGAGTTCTTAGAATGCAGATTTCTTGCCGGGACATATGGTACAATACAATCGGCGAGATAGGCTGGAGCTAGACAGTTTAGTATTTTATACGTAAGTAGTAAAACCTTAAACTCGCATCTTAAGTGCACAGGAAGCCAGTATAGGTATATATGTAGGTATATATGTATTGATTAATTGATTGAGACTTTTATTAGTAGGTTGCACAATTGACCACTAAATGGTAACACCCGAATACGTTTTTCAACTTGTTTAAGTCAGGGTCCACTTAAATTGATTCATGGTACAGATATATACTATCAGATATCAGATATATACTATCATCATAATACAGTCATCACACAAGATAATCATCAGGGTATATATATTTAATTATTTACATTATTTACAATGTACATATATAGGTATAGTCTAAAGTCTAGCAGCCGGATTTTGTACCAATTGTAATCTTTTAATGCTAGACATATGTAGACCCGAAAATAATACGTTACAGTAATCGAGACGAGACGTAACGAACGTGAATAATGATCTCAGCGTCGGTGGTGGACAAACTAATTTTTGCAATATTACGAAGATGAAAGAAGGCAGTTTTAGTCACACTCTTAATGTGTGACTCAAACGAGAGAGTTGGGTGGAAGATAATACCCAGATTCTTTACCGAGTCGCCTTGTGTAATTGTTTGGTTGTCAAATGTTAAGGTGGTATTATTAAATAGATGTCGGTGTTGAGCAGGACCGATAATCAGCATTTCCGTTTTCTTAGCGTTGAGTTGCAAAACGGTAGCGGACATCCATTGTTTAATTTCATTAAGACACGCCTCCAGCTGACTACAGTCCGGCGTGTTGGTCAGCTTTAGGGGCATGTAGAGTTGGGTGTCATCAGCATAACAGTGAAAGCTAACACCGTATTTGCGTATGATGTTGCCTAGCGGCAGCATGTACATACTAATAAGTGCAGGGCCAAGAACCGAACCCTGGGGAACTCCGCACGTTACCTTAACATAGTCTGAGGTCACATTGTTATGGGAGACACACTGCATCCTGTCAGTAAGATAAGAGTTAAACCAAGACAAGGCTAAGTCTGACATACCAATACGTGTTTTGATACGCTCTAATAAAATGTTATAATCGACGGTTTCGAAAGCAGCGTTAAGATCAAGAAGCAGCAACATGGATGACGCATCAGCATTCATCATTAGCAAGAGGTCATTAGTCATTAGAGTGATTTGCCCTCAAATCGGACTGAAAGGGTTCACAGAAATTGTTAGACGTTAAGTGTTCATTTAGCTGCTGTGCAACAATTTATTTTGAGCAGAGGATGACTAACCGCTTTTTTGAATGTGGGGGGAACAGTGCCAGAGGAAAGTGATAAGTTAATAACATTTAGCACTGATTTTCCTAATATTACAAACAGCTCCTTGATAAGTTTCCCAGGAAGTGGGTCAAGTAAACATGTTGTTTGTTTTGTCCCATTTACACGCCGCAGGAGTTCCTCTAATGTTATTTCTTCAAAAAGAGAGAGATTATTTATAGATATTTAGATTATCACATATATATGTATATATGTATGTAAATACAGTATATGTATGAATATATATACAGTATGTGTGTGTGTGTATATATATATATATATATATATATATATATATATATATATATATATATATATATATATATATATATATATATATATATATATATATATATATATATATATCCTGAGGATTGAGGAAACCCCTCATGAAACAGGCCTGTAGAGATGAAATAGTCTTGTGATTTTTTCCCCCACACATACATATATATATATATATATATATATATATATATATATATATATATATATATATATATATATATATATATATATATATATATATACATATATATATATATGTATATATATATATATATATATATATATATATATATATATATATATATATATATATATATATATATATATACATACATATATATATATGTATATATATATATATATATATATATATACATGTATGTATATATGTGTATGTATGTATTTATGTAAATGTATCAATGTATATATGTATGTATATATATATATATATATATATATATATATATATATATATATATATATATATATATATATATATATATATATATATATATATATATATATATATATATATATATATATATGCAATGCGTTTTCTTTATTTTCATGACTATTTACATCAAAACTATGAATGAACACAGGTGGAGTTATGTACTTAACAAAAAAAGTGAAATAACTGAAAACATTTTTTATATTCTAGTTTCTTCAAAATAGCCACCCTTTGCTCTGATAACTGCTTTGCACACTCTTGGCATTCTCTCAATGAGCTTCAAGAGGTAGTCACCTGAAATGGTTTCACTTCACAGGTGTGCCTTATCAGGGTTGTTTTGTGGAATTTCTTGCTTTATCAATGGGGTTGGGACATCAGTTCTGTTGTGAATGAGAAGGTGTGTCCAAACCTTTGGCCTGTACTGTACATATATACATATACTCTATACACACACACACACACACACACACACACACACACACACACACACACACACACACACACACACACACACACACATATATATATATATATATATATATATATATATATATATATATATATATATATATATATATATATATATATATATATATATATATATATATATATATATATATAAACAATTAACTTCCCCCTGGTCTTCTTTTTTATTGTTTCTAATATATTCCTTCTAGCTCTGGCCAACTGATCCAAACATTTATCCAAATATTTATTAAAGTCTGATACAAATAATGCAACAGGAGAAGTATCCCACACTTATGTAAAGTAAATTTGTACATCAGATATGATCATCTACATCAGGTGTGTCCAAACTTTTTCCACTGAGGGCCGCACACGGAAAAATTAAAGCCTGCGGGGGCCATTTTGATAGTTTTCATTTTCAAATCATAACAAAATATATGGATTTGGTTTTTTTTTTACCTTTACTGCTCCCGGGGACCATAAAGGGCTAAGTCATTAAAATGTTAAAAACAAGTCAAATTATTTTTTTAATTTAACGCTTACAGTAAATCTCTACAGTATATCAACTTTAGGTTGATATAAAATTTTAAAAAACAAAAAGGTTTTATGCCGTTTCTGTCAAGACAACTTTGTTTTTTATAATAAAAGTGAAATGTGCAGTATTTCCCCCACTGCCCAAAACAGTCAGAAAGCAATGTTTGATGTGAAGTAATAGAGCCTTAAAAACATCAATAATGCAGGACACCATTGATATTAATTCATTGTTATTTTTGAGTAATCACAGTGAAAAGATAAATAAAATCCCATTAAATATATTTAGGATGCAAAAGGTGCCCCACTCAAAGTGATACATTTGTATTACTTATTTTTTTTTACTTTCAGCACTTAAGTTACAAGATCAACTTCAGATATATCTGTCAATTTTCCGTTTGAACTATTATTTTGTTTGTTTTATGCTCTTTTGTCAAAGAAAACGTTGATGTTTTTGTATGGCAACCACACAATATATGCAATATTTTCCACATAAAACATTTTAAAGTGAAATATTTGAAATAATTAGAGCCTTGAATAGGTCAATAATTCATTATAACTTTGATTTTTTTTTTTTTTTTAAGCAGTGGCAAAAAAAGAAAAATAAAGATAGACAAAAGAAAAAAAACAGCCTGCATGGCAGCTTTGTGTCAACATTGCAACTTTTTCTAGTTAGATTTCACCTCATTCCACTTTTTGTAATGTTTAATCCCAGAATGTGTGGCGGGCCGGTAAACAATTAGCTGCGGGCCGCAAATGGCCCCCGGGCCGCACTTTGGACAACCCTGATCTACATCAACAATATGATTTACAAATTATTAACAAAATGTGAAACCTGGAACACACTGCGGCCCGGATTGTGGACGCTGGCAGGCCGGATCCTTAGTTTGGGGGCCCCTGCTATAGTTCAGCTTGTGCACATGTGTAAGACTTTAATTCAATTTGAAATTATTTTGAAGAAATCATGAAAAATATGTTGAAGATGGATGTTGGAACTTTTTCATATTGTTTTTATTTTATTTTGTGATTATTGGGGAAAAAAATGTACAACTCCATGCATAAGAGTCCGTGTACAGAAGGTTCATTCTATTTCCAATTTTGAAACGCAAAAAATAAATACAAATAAAGGCCGTTTTTCAATTATTATACTTGGTAGATTTTAAAACAGACAAAAAAGGGTGGATTTTGTGCTGTTTGCCTTTGATGAATTTTACATTTTTCCAGATAAACTCCAAAATCGAAAAAAAATGTTCATCCAAAATGCATTCTGCAAAAAAAATTCATTTTGCAAAAATCTGTGCCTGCAGGTCCCTAAACTACGCTCTGCCAGCATCCAAATTCCGGACCGCAGGAAGTCTCAAGTAAAAAAAATTAAATTAAATAAAATTAAATTAAAATTAAAAAAAAATATATATATATATTTTTTTTAAAATCTGTCCTTTCTAATCCAGTTTCTACCGCTTGTTACTCTCTGTGTGTGCTAGCCGCTCAGGCAAATCATATTGTCTAAAAATGCATTTTCCCATCGATAACGTAAATGAAAATAGAAAAAATGGTCCGACATTTGTTTGCATTTAGGTATTTGAAATAGAATTAAACGGAAGGTACACGGACCTAAAATACTGCTTCCAGTTGAATATGTCATCACACAGATAAACACGCATTTTTGCATTTTGGATGAACATTCTATTTTCGATTTCTGTGTTTATCTGAAAAAATTAAAATCCATGAAAGGAAAACAGCACAAAATCGGATTTTATGGCAATATTTGAATGAAAATCCACCCTTTTTTGTCTGTTTTAAAATCTGCCATTAATAACAACAATCAAAAAACAGCTCAATTTTTTTTTTTTTTTTTTGTGTTTCAGAATTGAAAATGGAATGAATGGAAAGTACATGGACCCTTATGCATGTCCGTGGATTTTGTGCTATTTTCCTTTTATGAATTTTAATTTTCCATCCAAAATGTAAAAATGCCGGTTTATCTGCGCGATGACAAATTGAACCGGAAGCCGTATTTTAGCGTTTCCATTGCGTTTAGCGCAGGGGTCCCCAAACCTTGTGCACATGTGTCAAACTCGATGTGGCCCGCCATGTCATTTTAAATGGCCCGCAAAAGGCTGGAAATAATGTGCGTCTTTCAATTTTGACAGAAAACAATACACAAAGTCAGTTAAACGTAGGGCAGAATATAAGCGAAAAAGTGAAAAATAGTTATATTTAACACGAGTAGGGGGAGCAAACCCAAACACTTGAATAGTTTCTTAAAGGCAGAGCGAGAGTGCATGATTCCATTAATGTGTTTTATTGATCCTGTGACTGAGCTTCATTCCATTTTCAGCAGAATTCCACCACAGCCTGTTTATCCAGCTCAGGTGACCCAAAGTCCAACTGTCAAAACAATCCCAAAGTCCACTTGGGTCATGTGAGTCGCTCGGCTCAGAGTTGCTGAACACATTTCTTCTTTGGCAAGATCATTATTGTTACCATGACATGGCGTCAAAGTGTGGCGGTGATGTTGCCCCCCGCTGCAAGTTTTACCTCTAAGGTCAACCTTAAAAAGTCACAGTACAAATATTAAACCTTCTTTCAAGTATTTGTCGAGAGTAAAATGTTTTCGGTCCCATGATTCTCAATAACTCACTGACCTCTGACCTTAGTGACACGAAACAACAATGTGCAGGTCTGATACCAAAACAACTTTTTTTTTCTTTTTTTTTTTTACCATCATCATGTTGTATGTTTTAAAAAGAAAAAAAGATGATCTGTGCAAACTTTTTCCAGTGTGCTACAATGCTGGTTGTAAAGAGTACGGGCAAAGCTTAACCACACCGAAAAACAATTTGTAAAATAACACAACAAAAAAGGTGGATTCACGTCTCATGTGGTCACGTTGTTATATATATATATATATATATATATATATATATATATATATATACATATATATATATATATATATATATATATATATATAAAATGCATTGAAATGAGAAGGTGTGTCCGAACTTTTGATCTGTACTGTGTGTATATATATATATATATATATATATATATATATATATATATATATATATATATACATATATATATATATATATATATATATATATATATATATATATATATAATATATATATATATATATATATATATATATATATATATATATATATATATATATATATATATATATATATATATATATATATATATATATATATAATATATATATATCTATATATATATATATATATATATATATATATATATATATATATATATATATATATATATACACACATACAGTTCAGGTCAAAATTTTGGACACACCTTCTCATTTCAATGTATTTTCTTTATTTTCATGATTATTTACATTGTAGATTGTCACTGAAGGCTTCAAAACTATGACACCTGTGAAGTGAAAACCCTTTCAGGTGACTACCTCTTGAAGCTCATCGAGAGAATGCCAAGAGTGTGCAAAGCAGTAATCAGAGCAAAGAGTGGCTTTTTTGAAGAAACTAGTATATGAAACATGTTTTCAGTTATATCACCTTTTTAGTTAAGTATATAACTCCACATGTGTTCATTCATAGTTTTGATGCCTTCAGTGACAATCTACAATGTAAATAGTCATGAAAATAAAGAAAATGCATTGAATGGGAAGGTTTGTCCAAACTTTAGGCCTGTACTGTATATATATATATATATATATATATATATATATATATATATATATATATATATATATATATATATATATATATATATATATATATATATATATATATGCTGCCAAAGGTGCATCAGCAAAGTAGTGAGCAAAGGGTCTTTGAATACACCTAACATGTGCCTTTTCTTATTTTTAATAAATTTGCAAACATTTCTACATTTCTGTTTTTTTTTCTGTCAACATGGGGTGTTGAGTGTACATTATTTAGAGATAAAATAAACTGTTTTGATTTCAGCAAATAGCTGCAATGACAACAAAGATATATATATATATATATATATATATATATATATATATATATATATATATATATATATATATATATATATGTGATTTAGAAATGTATTTATTTATTTTTTAATCTGTTGTACAGAATTACTTTAGAAAAGAGAAGTGTGGGATACTCCTGTTGAAATGTTTGTGTAGCATTTTGTTAAACAAAACCAGTTTTCTCTATACAAGAATTCATCAGAGATGCTTATCTATTTTATGGAGAATTGTTGTTTATCTTAGAACTGACATCCAATGTTATTTAAAAGGTATTGATTTCAAACACCTTTGTTCAGCAGGCGTCCTCTTGTCATTTTTAAAAAGTGTCATTAAATAGGTGTCTATATTTTGTTTCAGAAATGAAAATAGAAAAAATGGCTGGAATTTTTTTTTCAATTTGCATTTAAGAATTGGAAATATAATGAACGAAAGGTACACGGACCTAAAATACTGCTTCCGGTTCAATTTTGTGGCAATATTTTAATGAAAATCAACCCTTTTGTGTTTGTTTTGAAATCTGCCGTACATAATAAAAATCGGAAAACAGCCCTAATTTTGTTTTTTGATTTGCGTTTCAGAGTTGGAAATAGAATGAACGGAAGGTACACAGACCAATAAGCTTTAGCTTCTGTCTATTTCCATGTCAATGTGTAGCCAGGTGGAAAAAGGAATTGTACCATGTAGTTCCGAAAGGACTCCACTAGGGGTCAGTGTGGAATCTGTGGTGTGTTTGCAACTGTGCAAAGAGGCAAGACTGCGAAGAAGCCAGATTTGGATGAGAGCCAAGAAAGATGAAGTTGTGTTTTTGGGTGAACTCGTAACTTTGGGAGGTAAATATTCCTAATAAATAAGTGTTATAAAGTATACCAAATGTTCTGTAGGGAAATGGTGGCGAAATTAGTTCCATATATGTGGCTTTTCGATTTGACCTGGACGAAGAAACCCCCGTATCCTGTGTAGTCTTTGGGGGCAAAGACTGCACAGGATACAGGGGTTTCTTTGTTCAAACCTGGTCCCTGTTTTCAACATCACAAAAACCCGCAAAACTTCTTCAACTACGCCTCCCCCATCACCTGGCCGAAGAACAATGTGCCTCTCTCCCCCTCCCCCAAGTCTCTCTACACCATACTTGCCAACCTTGAGACCTCCAATATCGGGAGGTGGGGGGTAGGGGGGCTGGGGTGAGTTGGGGGTTGGGGGCGGAGGTCGTGGTTGGGGGCGTGGTTATCTACCGCTAGAATTCACCAACTCGAGTATTTCATATATATTTTATATATATATATATATATATATATATATATATATATATATATATATATATATATATATATATATATATATATATATATATATATATATATATATATGTCTATATATGTCTATATATACATGTATGAAATACTTGACTTTCAGTGAATTCTAGCTATATATATATTTATTTTATTTACATAAAAGAAATACTTGAATTATCTATCCATTAGATGGCAGTATTGTCCTGTTTAACTTCTCTGTTCATGACTGAGAAATCATTTCGGCCACCGTGTTCAATGGAGAAGTCTGTTCTACATATTTACAGGCAACATACACCTTCCCCTTCGAACTGTCCTGGATGAACTGAAATTCTTGTTTCCATTCGTTTTGGAACTTGCAAGCGTATTTATATTGTGGGAAAGCGGACGTGAGAATAGGCTGTCCCCACTCAGTCTCAGGTCCGCATTGAGCTGGAGGGGGCGTAGCGGGAGAAAATCTCTGCCGGGAGGTTGTCGGGAGAGGCGCTGAATAACGGTATTCTCCCGCTAAAAACGGGAGGGTTGGCAAGTATGCTCTACACAAACAGTGAATTGGACTGCAATACAACTCCATCTTCTGGACAGTACCTCTCCCCAGCGGACTCTGATGCTATTTTTGGTTCTAGTGGGCTACACATCATCCACCTTAATGTGAATAGTCTCTCCGGAACTAAACTCGACCAAATCAGAGAAATGTTCCTCAACAATAAGGTAAAAATCTTGTGTTTCTCTGAAACTAAATTAGATCAAAGTGTTTCCGACTCAGAGATAGAGATAGAAAACTTCTCGGTTATCAGAAAGGACAGGAATAAACATGGTGGAGTGTTTGTATGTATATTCACCAGGATATTAAATACATAACTCGCACCGATCTTAACCACAATAACCTTGAATCTGTGTGGGCAGAAATCAAATTCACAAACGCTAAGCCGGTACTGATAGGGACTGTTTATAGACCCCCTAATCAGAGTGATTTCTATGGTGCTCTGGAGGAGTGCTTGGCTGGTGTAGACAACGTGGAGAAAATTATAACTGGAGATCTGAACACAGATATTCAACGCAGAGATGCGCCCGTCTTCAAATCTTACAGCAAGCTTTGTAACTGCACGGCCTCTCCCAACTAATAACACTACCCACAAGGGTGTGTGATTCCACCCAATCAACCATATATCTCATTCTCACATCAGACAGGCATAACATAAAAAATAGTGGGGTCAAGCTGCACCCGCAAAATGACTAAACCCAAAGCCAATGGCCACATAACAGCTCAATCCAGATCCGTTAAAACATACACCAGTGATAATTTCAACCTTAAATTAGATGAGTGGGACTGGTCCCCTGTGCTCGCGAGCATCCTGGTCGAAGATGCCTGGGATCGCTTCAAAACAGCGTTCCTAGGGATACTAAATGATATGGCTCCCGTGAGAACAGTCAGGATCAAAGCCCGCTCTGAACCATGGATGAATCCAGACCTATTAGCTGCGATAAAAGACAGAGATAGAAAATACTTCGAATACCAAAAGTGCAAAACCGAAGTAGACAAACAACCCAATAATAACCTCAAATCACTCCTTTCAACACTCAAAAAGCAATGCAATAAATTAACAAATAAGACAACCAACCTGACTAAATCCTTGAAAAAAAATTACATTACCGACAAAATAGTGGAAAACACAAATAAGCCACGTGAGCTCTGGAAAATCCTCAACAACCAGCTTCCTGGTTGCAGCCAGAAACTTAAAACCAGACTCACCAACATCAGCATCAAGGAGGGTGACTCCCTCATTACAGACAAAATGGAGGTAGTAAGCAGACTTTACACCTTTTTCACCAGCATAGCCACAACTCTAGTCAACAAGCTGTCCCACCACTCTGGTCGCTTTGGTGTAGAACACATTAAAGCCTTCTGCAGAAAGCTAGGAGTATCCAACAACGATTTCAAATTAGAAACGGTCTCAGCTGACGAGGTGTTTAAAAAATTGAGCACGCTCCACCCAAACAAGGCCACCGGCCTTGATAATATCCCCTCCAGATTCCTCAGGGACTCTGCCACCACCATTGCCCCAATCATCACACACATAATAAACCTCTCAATTACTCAAGGCCAAGTACCAAAAGATTTCAAAGTAGCAAGAGTAACTCCCCTCTTTAAAAAAGGAAGCAAATTAGAACCTGGCAACTACCGACCTGTTTCTATTCTCAGTTCCATTTCGAAAGTAATGGAGAAAATAGTTTATGAACAGGTCGATAGATACCTTGCCACTAATAAACTCATGTACAAATTCCAATCCGGCTTCAGAACTAACCACTCCACTGACACATGCCTTCTCTATCTGACCGACCACATCAAAAATGAGGTGGACGCGGTCAAATACTGCGGCATGGTCATGCTGGACCTTCAGAAGGCCTTTGACACCGTTGACCACGCTATACTGTTAGATAAGCTCAGAGCAATCGGATTTGACAAAACCTCATGGAGCTGGATGCAATCTTATTTGGAGGGGAGGAAACAGGTGGTAGAGGTGAACGGCACCGTGTCAGCCCCCCTCTCAGTAAGCTGCGGAGTCCCCCAAGGCAGTATATTAGGGCCTTTACTGTTCCTAATATACATAAACGACATGTCATCAGCATGCGACTGTGAATTGTTTTTGTTTGCGGATGACTCGGCCCTGCTGGTATCCGGCAAGGACAAGTCACAGGTGGAGAAAATCCTCAGTGCTGAACTCTGTAGTATTTGCACCTGGCTCGCTGACAACAAGCTATCCATACACTTGGGTAAAACGGAATCCAACCTATTTGGGTGCCACATCAACCTTAAGAAAGTCAATGACTTCACTATAAAAGTGGGTAACATTGTTATCACCAGGAAAGATGAGGTCACCTACCTAGGTTTCATTCTAGAGGCTAATCTTTCCTGTGATAAAATGGCAACCAAGGTAATCAAAAAGGTCAACCAACGGACGAGATTTCTCTACAGAATCTCCTCTCTGGTCAACAAAAGCACCATGAAGATTCTGGCGGGAACTCTAGTTCAACCTTTTTTCGATTACGCATGCACCTCCTGGTACCCTAGCACCTCCAAAACCCTCAAATCTAGACTCCAAACATCCCAGAACAAGCTAGTCAGGTTACTTTTAGACCTCCACCCCAGATCACACCTCACTCCTACCCACTTCTCCAAAGTGGGCTGGCTCAGGGTGGAGGACAGAGTAAAACAACTTGCACTGAGCCTAGTCTATAAAATCCGCTACACCTCCCTGATACCGAAGTACATGTCAAACTACTTCCTTAACGTAAATGACCGCCATAACCACAACACCAGAGGGAGCTCCACTAACCACGTTAAACCCAGATTCCGATCTAACAAAGGTCTTAACTCATTCTCCTTCTATGCCACATCAATGTGGAATGCGCTCCCAACAGGTGTAAAAGAAAGGGCATCTCTATCCTCCTTCAAAACCACACTAAAACACCTCCAGGCAACTTCAACCCTTAACTAACTTTCTCTGATGATGCAATTGTTGATGACTGAAGTGTTGAAACCAACCAATCCTAACCCCCCCCCCCCCCCCCTCCATATCCCACTCCCCAGATTTTTAAATAATGTAAACAATTAATTGTATATACTCTGATGATTAACTTGTGTGATGACTAAATTATGAAAATATTATATATCTGTATCATGAATAAATTTAAGTGGACCCCGACTTAAACAAGTTGAAAAACTTATTTGGGTGTTACCATTTAGTGGTCAATTGTACGGAATATGTACTTCACTGTGCAATCTACTAATAAAAGTATCAATCAATCAATCAATTTGGTTATTTTTAGGAAAGAAATAGTGGCAATCCTGTCAGCCATCTTGCTAGCAAAGCAGTCATTGTAACATTTAGTCACATAGGTCAGTGGTCCCCAACCGGTACCGGTCTGTGGATCGATTAGTACCGGGCCGCACAAGAAATAAAAAAAATGTTTTATTTGTTATTTTTTTATTAATTCAACAAAAAAAAACACAAGATACACTTACAATTAGTGCACCAACCCAAAATGGTTGTTTCTTTCTGTTATTAATATTTCTGGTTCCAACATTATATATCAATATAGATCAATACTAGGGCTGTGAATCTTTGGGTGTCCCACAATTCGATTCAATATCGATTCTTGGGGTCACGATTCGATTCAAAAACAATTTTTTTCCCGATTCAAAACGATTCTCTATTCCAGGGGTAGGGAACCTATGGCTCTCGAGCCAGACGTGGCTCTTTTGATGACTGCATCTGGCTCTCAGATAAATCTTAGCTGACATTGCTTAACACGATAAGTAATGAATAATTCCGCTAGTAATCACAGTGTTAAAAATAACATTCAAAATACAAAACATTCTCATGCATTTTAATCCATTCATCCGTTTTGTACCGCACCTGTTCAAGAAGCCGTATTAATGGTAAGAAGTATTTTATTTATTATTGGTTAGCTTCAGAATAACAGTGTTATTAAAAAGAATAAGAGACTTATTATACTCTAGAAATGTTGGTCTTACTTAAAAATGCACGCATTTAGTTGTATTCAGTATTAAAAAATATTATATGGCTCTCACGGAAATACATTTTGAAATATTTGGCTTTCTCTCAGCCAAAAAGGTCCCCGACCCCTGCTCTATTCATTCAATACATAGATCTACCCCAGTCTGCTGACATGCAAGCAGAGTAGTAGATTTTTGTAAAAAGCTTTTATAATTGTAAAGGACAATGTTTTATCAACTGATTGCAATAATGTAAATTTGTTTTAACTATTAAATGAACCAAAAATATGACTTATTTTATCTTTGTGAAAATATTGGACACAGTGTGTTGTCAAGCTTATGAGATGCGATGCAAGTGTAACCCAGGTAACGTTATGTGAACGTTGTGGCATTGTTCTGGGAACGTTCGTTTATAACGTTCAAAGAATGTTTGGTTGTGGAGTTCTTGCTTGGTTAGCAGAACGTTAGCCAAGAACGTTTAGGGAACTGTTTAGGAACATGCTATTTACATCTGTTTTTATGCTATATTGTCAGGAATAACACTCAAACAGAAATTTCAACAGAATTAATTCTTTATTTGTGATAGTGATTTCAACAGAAATAATTCTTTATTAGTGATATAATACAAAAATGGGGACAGCGTGGCGAAGTTGGTAGAGTGGCCGTGCCAGCAATCGGAGGGTTGATGGTTACTGGGGTTCACCTTCTTCCATCCTAGGCACGTCCGTTGTGTCCTTGGGCAAGACACTTCACCCTTGCTCCTGATGGGTGCTGGTAGCGCCTTGCATGGCAGCTCCCTCCATCAGTGTGTGTGAATGGGTGAATGTGGAAATACTGTCAATTGCGCTTTGACATATAACCCATTTATCATTTATAAATGGAATGGAATGCAGTGGTCTTGGTCGTGCGCGTCAGTGTATCCTGCCCCTTCTTGGTTCTCTTCCTGGAAGTAAATCCATCCATCCATCCATCCATCTTCTTCCACTTATCCGAGGTCGGGTCGCGGGGGCAGCAGCCCAAGCAGGGAAACCCAAATCCTGGAAGTAAATAATTATCACAAATACAACAAAGACAGCACTTGAATGTAGATTAATTGAATTGAATTAAAACATTGGCATAATTACTTTATCATTTACCTCTCATCTCACTCTGTTCTTTTGCTTGTTTATTTTTCCTTTTTTGTCCTCCCTCTTAATTCCTCCTCTTCTCTTGCAAGTAGTTATAATTGCAAATTCAAAAGACATGCAGTGGAACTTCAATAAAATGGGAATTCAAAATTGGGATATCTTATCTTCTCCGTACCTCAAATTTTGAACCTCCCTTTCGAAAAGTGGCCAGTTTCAGGACCTCTCCAAGCTCACAATCCACTTCAGCTGTGGTCGTCTGCTTGTAAACACCCCTGCATGCCTCTGCAATCACCAGCACAATTTAGAATTCCCTTTAGAATTAATACTGTAATAATAACAGATAGATCGACCTTGTGAGCATACATGCAACATATGCTCAAAGATGCAAACCTATTATTAACACTTACTATTTATTATTCTGTAAAGGGGCAAGTCCTCAAACGCCACTTTTCCTGACTTTCCACGGAGGCCAAGCTGTTTCAGGACCTTGTTTGTGGCAATTTTCCTCAGCATTGTCCTCACCGTGTCTGCCAAATTCGGAACGTTCAGGCAGCATTCAAACCATATCACTGACGGGGCAAATTATTGTTTAACTAAACTACTAATAAATCCACCCTTCTTTAGAAGTCATTCGTTGGTCTTTGGTCAGTTTGGAAACTTTATAACAGCCAACCTGCACGAGAAATGTATGCTAGTTAGCGCCGGCGCGCATTTATACACAACGCTAAAACCGTAAAATGGTCTGAAATTAATCATGTAGGTTGGAAATTGTTATACAAAAACGTGCTTCGTATTTCACTCTTTCTATACTTACTTGTGATAAATGGATGGCGCACCAAATTGCTTTAAAATCGGGATTCTGGAAGTAGTTAGCCTTCGTCCTTCTTTGTCTCACGGAGCAGCTTCAATTGTGCATGCGTGCAGTCTTCTTCTTCTTCTCCTTCTTCTTCTTCTTCTTCTGATTTTCATGGCGGTTGGCAAGCAACCTTGTGTGTGCATTACCGCCACCTACTGTGCGTGCAGCCTTGACTCAGCCGGCGTCAGATTGTTCACAAAACACAACACTTTCGCAGAAAGTTAGGGAAACGTTACAACATACTGTATTAAAAAGTAAATTGGCGAAAAAAACACTTATAAAAGCCTAACAGTTGCTGTTTCCATTGCAGGCAAATTATATTTGGTACATAGATGAGAACGTTCAAAGAACGTTCTAAGAACGTTCTTAGAACATATAAAAAAAAACCCACATTTTTTAATATGTTCTAAGACCGTTCTTAGAACGTTCTTAGAACATATCTAAAACTTTTATTTTTTGATATGTTCTAAGAACGTTCCTAGAACGTTCTTAGAACGTTCTCATCTTGCAATAACCAAAAGAGAACCATAAGGGAACGTTACGTTAACGTTAGGTGTTACCTGGGAAGCCACTGTGACACTATTGTTCTTTTTTAAATTTTTTTTATAAATGTCTAATGATAATGTCAGTGAGGGATTTTTAATCACTGCTATGTTGAAATTGTAACTAATATTGATACTGTTGTTGATAATATTCATTTTTGTTTCACTACTTTTGGTTTGTTCTGTGTCGTGTTTGTGTCTCTTCTCAATTGCTCTGTTTATTGCAGTTCTGAGGGTTGCTGGGTCGGGTTTGGTTTTGGAATTGGATTGCATTGTTATGGTATTGCTGTGTATTGTTTTGTTGGATTGATTAATTTAAAAAAAATTAAAAAATTAATAAAAAATTTAAAATAAAAAATAAAAAATCGATTTTTTAAAAATGAGAATCGATTTTGAATCGCACAACGTGAGAATCGCGATTCGATTTCGAATCGATTTCCCCCCACACCCCTAATCAATACAGTCTGCAGGGATACAGTCCGTAAGTACGCATGATTGTATTTTTTTTAGAATTAAAAAAAAAAAAAATCAGGGGACAAAAAATCAGGGGACAAATTTTCAAGCGTTGACCGGTCCGCAGTTACAAAAAGGTTGGGGACCACTGACATAGGTCGCAATTTTATTAGCCACAAAGGATACATATTCACCGTGTTGTACATGTACTGTATCATTATGTGTTTGTAAATGGGTACCACTTTTGTTGCAGAAACGTGTATACTTTTCAGTGGCGGGCCGTGCGTTTCCCACCTAGGCCTTCAATGATTACCTCTCAAAATAGCATAATTGATGTCACAACATGATCATTGCTGGAGAAATACTGTACAGAAACACATTTACGCACTACTGTGCATTGGATCACATCAACAGTGTACATAACGGGTTATTTTCTGGCGCATTTAAAAATCAATGAACCCGCATCAGCAATTAAAACATATCTTATGTGGTACTGTCAAAATTTAAATTGCAAAAAACATATTAAACGTGAAAAAAAATAAAAATAAATATCTGAACTCACAATCTGTAGAACCCATTCCAGCCTCCGGGGTTGGCCAACATGGTCTCACAAGATGTAGTTTCTCTTTAAATATCCTTCTTGAAGATAGCTTTGCAAATATATGTGTTGTCTTGTCATAGAAGATGCAGACGAGGCGTGTTGGCTGACTTCTTAAAGTTTACTCCACAGGGTGGTCATCAAAAACATCCCGCTGACGGCATGGCTAAACGCGACTACTGCGCATGCTCTTCACTAGTGTGGCATGCTGGGTAATGGAGTTATTGTGTTACCTAGCTCATAACATCACAATATACTGTATATGCCTTAAAACAGGGGTGCTAATTACGTCGATCGCGATCTACCGGTCGATCGCGGAAGGTGTGTCAGTCGATCCCCAGCCAGGCATAAAAAAAAATAGTCCTAAAAATGAGCGATCATAAATCTTCACTATGACGTCACTTTCGTCACTTGATTGACATTCACGGCACCTCGAGGGTCTTCTGAGATGACGCTGGCTGCTGCCAGCTCATTATTAAGAAAAAATTACAGACAGGAAGGCGAGAAACTCTTTTTATTTCAACAGACTCTGGCGCCGTACCTGTCGTCAAAACTCCAAAGACCGACTGCACAGTTGCACAATAAAAGCGCTGCTTCATCCTGCCTGCACTAACAAAATAAGAGTCTCAGAAAGCTGGCAAGCACAAGCTAGCAAGCTACGGAGTTTGCCGTCAATGTATTTCTTGTAAAGTGTATACAAAGAAGTACGGAAGCTGGACAAATAAGATGCCAAAAACCAACCACTTTCATGTGGTATTGGACAGAAAGGAGGACTTTTTTTGTCCTCCATTTGAAAATGCGGACGTTATCAGCACCACTGTCTGATTCCTATCAATGCAATTCATCAGAATCAGGTAATACACCAACTTATATTCTTGTCTTCATGAAAGAAAGGAATCTATATGTGTTAAACATGCTTGCATTATCTTTAAACACCTTTAACTTGTTAACAATATTAACTATATGTATTAAACATTTTTGTATTATCATTAAACACCTTTAATTTATTAACAATATTAACTATATGTGTTAAGCATGCTTGCATTATCATTAAACACCTTTAACTTGTTAACAAAAACATATATTTCATAAATAAGTAAATATAAATTATATATATGAATGAGGTAGATCCCCGCGACTTGATCAATTGAAAAGTAGCTCGCCTGCAGAAAAAGTGTGAGCACCCCTGCCTTAAAAGGCTTAGTTGGCCACATGCATGGACAGCACCTTTTAGCTCTTATTTCCAAAATTGTGTACACTACTGAATTGGGGGTCTTATGGCCCTTATGTGGAAACTTATACTGCCCTCTGGTGGTGTCAGAAGAGTATAACATACAATGGAATTTGGAAAAAACTGTGTAAAAATAAGAATTAGCATGTCACTAAACATGAAGTACACGTTTGTTACTTATGGACTAAGTACATCATATAAAAAGATGATTCTTAGTTTTCATTCTAATTAGGGTCCAATAAACCCAAATAGCAAAGAGAAATAAAAAAAGCATGTAAACAAACAGACTGGGCCTTAAGAGGTTAAGCCATCTAAAAGGCCTTACTGACAACAACTCGTGATCTAATTGGCTATCGCAACTGTCTATCAACTGTATGTCCCCGTTCACTTACAGTGCACAGACGCCAGCATTGTTGATTCTGAAGGCTTCGGGCAGATTTGGTACAGCATGGCAACAGAAGCTAGCTGAATTCTGATTGGATAAAAACTCTATAACCTAAAAACGGCAGCACTGGAAGGAGCATAATATGACATGAAGAGAATATGAATACTTTTAGACAGTTAGGGAAAGTAAATTAAAAAAATACGTTTAACTTCAATTATGATCATGATTTCTGGTTATGTTAGGCCTGCAGAGAAGGCCTTGCTGGCCCTGACGGCACACCACTGGTACTTTTGTTGCTACTTCAAAGGTCATTCAGGAGATTTGGGACAAACAAGATGAGGTGGCGACTTGTCCAGGGTGTACCCCGCCTTCCGCCCGATTGCAACTGAGATAGGCCCCAGCTTCCCCCACCACCCAAAAGGGATGGAAGGTAAAAATCTCTTCAAGCATGTGTTCATTGTAAATTGATATTCAAATGTATATTACATGTTATTAGTACAAGGTACTAATAACATGTTCTTGTATGTAATAGGGAACAAAGCCATTGCAGTTATTTGATTTGATTGTGTCATCCATCCATCCATCCATCCATTTTCTACTGCTTATTCCCTTTGGGGTTGCGGGGGGCGCTGGAGCCTATCTCAGCTACAATCGGGCGGAAGGCAGGGTACACCCTGGACAAGTCGCCACCTCATCGCAGGGCCAACACAGATAGACAGACAACATTCACACTCACATTCACACACTAGGGCCAATTTAGTGTTGCCAATCAACCTATCCCCAGGTGCATGTCTACATCAAAGTTAAATAGAATTTCCTTCTGATAGTTTCATAACATAAGGTGTTTTGTTTAAAGGAAACACCTCCTTTGTAACTTATGAGAATACCCGGACCTAAACCTTTATTTCATTTGTATAGGGTTCAATTACCAATATTTACCTTTCAGAATAAAGAACCCCACAAGTAGTTGTGTGTCCTGTGCTTGATAACGATTTTGCCGGGCAACAAGTATATTAAAAAAATGTCTTCTCTTATCTGTCAAAATGTTTAAAAATGTCTGAATAAATAAAGGACTGGACTAAATTGCTTACTTTCCTCAAAGGGTTGGAATTGGGGGTTAAATCACCAAATGATTCCCGAGCGCGGCGCACGCTGCTGCTCACTGCTCCCCTCACCTCCCATGGGGTGAACATGGGGTTGGGTCAAAAGCAGAGGACAAATTTCACTGCACCCAGCATGTGTGACAGTCGTTGGAACTTTAACTTTAACAATCTAATGCAAATCAATGTTGTTTTTTTTACATTCTGCCTATGTTACAATGCACCTACCATACCAATTATGGATCGTTTATATATTTTCAATCGACAAAGTCAGCAGGAGTCAAATACTTATTTCCATACCGGACATTGAGTGACGCTTCTTCTGGAAAATGATCACGTTTCTGAGGACAAAGCTTTGGTCATTGTGTTTATTTCAGTCTTCAGCTTTTAACAACTTCTGGATACCATAACATGGAAACAAAACAAACTTTAAAAATACATTTTAGTCGCACCCCAGCTTGACAAATTTAGGACTGATGGAAGCATTTTTTTTTTTTTCAAAAATAACAATACAAGACGCTGCATCAAATAAGAGCACTAACTTTGGAGGCTTTTGGTCCAAAAACTATATTTAGTCACCTGGAAATGTTAAAAAACCCCAACAACAAAACACCACAATGAGCCAAGCTTTTAATTGAAATCCTCGCTTGCACAAACATGTGAAACGTTCCCCTCCCAATCATCAGAGAATCTTAAATTCAGCTCAACATTTATTAAGAATTCTACAAATGGAATACAAAAAGCTTTAAGTGATTTCATGTCATACACACTTTGCTTCAGGAAGAATGGCTTTCAACTGTGCTCAGTAGTTTTTGGTGAAATGCATGACCGTAAAAACCCACTGCCAAATGCCTTTATATCCTCTTTTTTTTTATAGAAATATATATATTTATATATATATATATATATATATATATTCATTATATATAAAATACTGTTTTTATTCATAAAAGCCTTACTTTGTACAAGAAGTGTGTTTGTATGCGAGTGAGTGGAAGCCAACTAAACCTGCCAAACGCTCGTTTTCGAGTCAGGCCCAAATACGCTAAAAATAAAAGGTGTTTTACACAATATACACATTTCATTACAGTTAGTGTGGCGAGTTTCAGCCGGGTTAGTACCACCACATGTCACGACGGGAATAGAAAAACGCGGGAAAGAAGGGAGGTACAATTCAAAAGTGGTCAAGATAAAACAAAAGGCCGTCAGTGCATCTCTCATCTTGGATGTCCCGAAGTCAAAAGTGCCGATTTGGTTACCATGGAGAGCATCCTCCACCCCTCCTTGTGATAAAAAAGACGAAAAGAAAAGTGTGTAGGAAAGGATCAGCGCATTTACGTTGCGTATCTAAAAGAAGGATGAAACATGTTTGCCGTCACACATTCATCATGGCACCATTTTTTTCTGCTCTCGATTTGAGGTACTTCTTAGGAAGGAAAAAAAAAACAAAGCAAAAAAAAAAGGCTTATTTATGTCACTTTTTTTACGTTTATAAGCTGTGTTGCACAGTAGCACCATTGTTTGTAGTACCATTGGAATTCCACCTCGTCTGCTATACTGTCACCTTAAAACCCCCTGCCCCCCTCCCTCCTCCCCCCAACCCATCGTCCAATCGGCTGTCTCCGCTAGTTAGTCTCCGTCCAGGTGCAGGTGGCTTGCCCGTGAGTTGCTGTGTGCCGTTACGTCCTCTTCATGCAGACCACGCAGCGGCTGACGCGCGTCCGCAGGTTGCCGGCCTTCAACGTCTCCGACTGGGGCTTGCTGTGAGGGTCAGAGGGAAGTGTCACAAAATGACGTCAATGCGGACAAAACCTACCGATAAAGCATGAAACTGAGGGTGATACTCGTACTCGGTCAATGGTAGTGTGCTTGTACTCCGCACATTAAAGGGGAACGACACTTGTTTTTAAAATTTTGACTATCGTTAACAATCATGATGAAAGACACGACGACATTTTTTTTTTTTTAATGCATTCTAACTCGTAAAATCCCTCTAAAAACCATCCAGAAAGCACCAACAATACTCCATTTACATTTTCATGACTGGAATATTAACCAAGTATTAGTGATATTGTTATTAGAAGTGCTAACGCAGACCGTTATCAAGGGCTTGCGTGTCAATTTTGACATGATCGAGTGGCTGTTTCCTCGTGTCCCTGCTCCATCCATCCATCCGTTTCCTACCGCTTATCCCTTTTCGGGGTCGCGGGGTCAATGTTCCCTCTAATTTTTCATGTGTGTGAGCAAATGCAAAAACTGCCTGAGCATTCAGTGGAGCCCATGTGAGCAACATCAGACATGCACACTGTGGCTACACCAGCAGCACACCTGTCCCAAACCTGACTAAATAACAAGCTCAATCTCCATCCATCCATCCATTTTCTACCGCTTGTCCCTTTCGGGGTCGCGGGGGGTGCTGGAGCCTATCTCAGCTGCATTCGGGCGGAAGGCGGTGTACACCCTGACAAGTCCCCACCTCATCGCAGGGCCAACACAGATAGACAGACAACATTCTCTTATTATTATAATCAAATGACAGCAGTCATTTCCATGAGGATATTTTCTAATATAAGTGTTTAGGCCCACTTACAATGACAATAACAAAAAATATTGTTTTTCATGAACTGTGTACTTGTATTGTTTGTCTGGGTGGAGGTTCTGCTTTGGAAATAATTTGTACCCCTTTTAGACATTGCATTTAGTTCCCATTAAAACATTCACATGTTGCACAATGAGATGTAAGCAGGGGATCATGTGTACATTCCTGCAACTTCCTGTTTGTAAAAAATATATTTTTATTAGTATTTATTTAATATACTAACAGCATTTCATGATTAATATTTATAAATTAAGATTCCTAATAAATGACACTAGAATAAGCACACATTTGATTGGTAAATCATAGTGTAACGACCTGGAATTACACTATGTGTGGTGTTGGAGTTGTCCGACTTTTTGTGTGGCTGTAAACGCATCACTGGCTAAGTGCCATATGTGCAAGTGTTGGCGCAAGTGAGAAAGAGCGAGCGGCTGCTGTTGATATAACAAAGTTGCTTTTGGTCTGGTTTGTACTGCAGGAAATGACCAGTTTTGCTAGATATCATTTTTTTTACTAATGTTTTGGCGACAATAAAGAGTTTTGCTCAGTAAAGTGATCGATGGAATTCATGTCCTCAAAGCGTCTCAACAGACGTTACAATATTTGAACAATGATGACAAAAACTGTTTTCTCTGTCGTGTCGAAAATTGTTATGCGCTTATTTTTTTATTTGATTTTGTGCGTGGCATAGATTTGCCGTGCGCAGAGGACGCTTGAGCAGTGCGCAATTGCACAGGCGCGCACCTTAGAGGGAACATTGCGCGGGGGTGCTGGAGCCTATCTCAGCTACAATCGGGCGGAAGGCGGGGTACACCCAGGACAAGTCGCCACCTCATCGCAGGGCCAACACAGATAGACAGACAACATTCACACTCACATTCACACACTAGGGCCAATTTAGTGTTGCCAATCAACCTATCCCCAGGTGCATGTCTTTGCTCCATGGAAGTTTATTCGTGATCAAGGATCATGCCTCTCACCTGGAAAGTAGAAGGACGAGGACGTATTCCGACAAATTGTTGCACTTTGACAGCCAATTTAGACTCGGAATGGCGATAACGACACGAAAAGACGCTGGGTTTCACCCCCCTTTTCTTTGCAAGGATTATGAGTCATTTTTCATCTAAATGGGAATATATGAACATCCTATCAGTCAGCATCCTAATGACAGCAGACAGTGTACAGTAAGTGATGTTTTATTATGTCTGCAGTGAGTAATAGGCAGTGATGTTGTTAAAACAAAAAAGCTAATGTCGTGATGCGTTTTTGAATTAATGCGCCGCGTATGCCTAAAATGATCAAAATACGTAAATATTAAATGTGATTATAAATGTTAATACATTACATAAATACTTACATCATGTATGTAAAACCTCAAGGAGGTGTTAAGATGTTTTTTAAGGGCTCTATATGAAAACAGAGCAGCTCTCATAGGCTCCATTGTAAGCATACTTTTGATCAAAGGTATATAATATTTAGAACAAATTAAGAAAAAAATACATCTGTGTCTTTCATAATGATTGTGAACGATAAGCAAAATTCCATAAAAAAGGTTTAAGGTTTGACTAAAAGGATCGCAAAATCAAAGCCTATAAGATTCCTTTCCTGTTTTTATATCATATTTCATACTCTTATCTAAAATAGCTTCTGTGCTAACTTCCTTGTATGCCTTGAGGACAATGACAGTGAAGTTTTTGTATCTACAAATCTTTCTTCTGATGGCTAGGAATCTTTAAAAAAAATTACTACTGCTGTGCTTTTATTTTGATTTGATTACTTTAACACTCAACAGGAAGTCACTGCGTATACACGATTTAAGGCTGCATACAGTAAACAGTAGTTGTTGTTTTTAATGGCGAAGTTAACAGTATTACACACTTCTACTTAAACAGGCCAACTTTTCATAAAAAATACCCCTTTCGACAATGTCAATTTAGGGCGGGCACTTTTTAGTTAAATAAGACAAGATAAAAAGTTTAAAGGGAGCAGACTGGAGTGGGAACCAACCAATAGGAAGAAGAAGCTGTAAGAACAGCAATGGAGCTACGCTCTAAACCAGGGGTGTCAAACCTACGGCCCACAGGCTTAATAAGGCCCGCGAACAGGTTTTATCCGGCCCGCGGGATGAGTTTGCCAAGTATAAGAATGAGCTGGGGGTTTTTTAACGAAAGAAACTGCTATTCTAAATGTGCCCACTGGATGTCACAATAGCAATTCTGTTAGGCAAGCAAACGGTTTATACCGGGGCCTAGCAAGAGCTACACAGTAAAGGGAGACTGTGGCTCCTCCACCTCGACCCACATGAAACTTAAAACCTGCTGTTTTATGTCTTCTGCTTCGAACACATTGTCATTTGGCACCCTCGTTGCACCAAAATGTCTTTGTCAAACACGAGAAAAGTGAACTTAACCCTTTTAAAATAAATGATAAATGGGTTATAATTGTATAGCGCTTTTCTACCTTCAAGGTACTCAAAGCGCTTTGACAGTATTTCCACATTCACCCATTTACACACACATTCACACACTGATGGCGGGAGCTGCCATGCAAGGCGCTAGCCAGCAGCCATCAGGAGCAAGGGTGAAGTGTCTTGCCCAAGGACACAACGGACGTGACTAGGATGGTAGAAGGTGGGAATTGAACCCCAGTAACCAGCAACACTCCGATTGCTGACACGGCCACTCTACCAACTTCGCCACGCCGTTTTTACCTCCGTTTCTTACGGTTCGTTGAGTTAGCTCTGGATCGACACAAAGGAGGTATTTGATACCTAGAAGAGTTTACATGTTGTGTTTTTTTGTTCAATCACAGAAAGACTGTGACTTAAATTTTAATCCTGGCTCTGCAGATACACTGAGACAAAGTCTAAGCTCATTGTGTTTTTGAAGCTGCACCAATTTCCTCTGAATTTTCAACAAACTTGAAGTGTTTTGTCCAGAGGATTATTTGTGATGTGTACATTTTCAGAATGTGCTTGTTCTTTTTTTGGCCAAAGTAAAACAAAGAAAACAACCTGGAGTTGTCTTTATTTTTAAGTTATCATGCCATGATTTTACCATTCCGGCCCACTTGGGAATACATTTTCCTCCATGTGGCCCCTGAGCTAGAATGAGTTTGACACCCCTGCTTTCAACCAAAGCTAGCTTGCGGCTAACGTCTCTTGGCAGTGTTTTAGCTACTTCTAAATCACTAATCCTCGCCTCCATGTTGACAAATAAAGTAAGTTTCTTACAAGTATCATCCCTGCAGGACGAGGAATAGCAAAACATGCTTCACTACACACCCTAGGAGGATACAATAGCTAACCGCTAACAGCCAGCTTGCGCTCTGGAATGTAAACAAATGGGTGAATCTATACAAATATCGACTGTAACGATACCAAGTGGAAGAGTCATAGCCGATACTCCAAAGATTTCATCGATATTTTTTATTATCAAAAAAATCTTTGGTCATTTTTTAATTGTTTGAAAACACATCCCTGAACACAGGACAATTTTAAATATGACCAATACTTGGTATTGGATCGATACCCAAATTTGTAGAATCTAACAAAACTTGTATGTAAATGTGTAAGTTATCAAACAACAGAAGAATAAGTTCTTATTAAATATTAACAGAAGTGTAAATAGAACTTGTTAAAACAGAAAGTAAGCAGACATTAACAGTAAATGAACAAGTAGATTAATAATCCATCCATCTATTTTCTACCGCTTGTCCCTCATAATTTTGACAAAATAATACAATCTGAAATGACACAATATGTTACTGCATACGTCTGCAGCCAATTTAAGAGCCTTTGTAACCAGTTTGGTTACTTAGGAAAAGTTGTCTAGTATGTTCACTATCGTATTCAACGTCAAGATTATTCTTTGATTGCAAAGAAACACATGTTTAATGCATCATAAGATTTTCTGGTAAAATAGTGACATTTTTGTGGTCCCCTTTATTTTGAAAAGTATCGAAATACATTTTGGTAACCTTACCGATACCAGAATGTATCGGGATAACCCTGTTTTCTACTATTGTCCCTGATTTAAATCCTTTGCTTTTTGCCCTTTAAGCTTATCTGTGTCCAAGGACGTATTTCCTGAGTTTGTAATAAATAACAAAAATGACAAAAGATTTTGTAATAATAAACATTATTTATCTATACACTGTAGTATAAACCATGTACTGATACAATACTTTGGTATCGTTACTATTTGTATCGA
Organism: Entelurus aequoreus; assembly: GCF_033978785.1. Lineage (NCBI taxonomy): Eukaryota > Metazoa > Chordata > Actinopteri > Syngnathiformes > Syngnathidae > Entelurus > Entelurus aequoreus. Next base: position 46,289,922 of record NC_084742.1, read on the forward strand.
TCAGCCCACCTCTGTTTTCATTCAATACCTCTAGCTTAGCGGTTAGCATATTCTCCTACGGTGTGTAGTGTAGCATGTTTAGCTGTTCATCGTCCTCTATGGAGGATTCTTGTAAGAAACAGTTGTTTTCGTTTTTTGCGACATGGACCTGGCTTAAAGGGCATTTGTCCCTTGATGGGGTGAAGGTCTTTTTGGGGTTCACCACAGTCTTGCCATATTGTCCCTGTTCAGTGCGCACCATTCGCTTCAGTTTACTGTCGTGCCTGGTGGAAGCTTTTTTTTGGAGCCTGTACTGCGGATTGTAGGCTTGATTGTGTTTTCCCAGGTGTTTTTCCTGTAGGTTTTAATGGTGATTCCCTCTGGCAGTGTTAAAACTTATCCTGGACTTTAGGGACTTAAATGTGTTGGTGTATGACTGTTTGGGTTTTGTTTGTTGTTTTCTTGTTTCAAAGTGGTCACTTAGTGTGAGCGCGGAAAAGGGAGGGAGGATCCCCCTTTGTGACACTTGCAATCAAGCACTCTATAAGTAAATTTTGATTGATTGATTGAATGATTGTGTGAGTATGCCCTCAATGATACAATGCAAGCATATGCTGTCTGTAAGGGTTTAAAACTAATTGACTGTAGATTGTACCTGAACATATCGTTTTCGTCCACGGTGGCTAGCCAGAAACTGTAGGAGTTGCCATAATAGTTACACGTCCCCCTGCCATGGCACTCAATGAAGGGAGCACTGCGGAACTCCTCCAGACAGGAGCCGGGGGAGGCCAGAGCCTGTCCGGAGCCCTCGGCGCCGGCACTGGTGTGCTGCAAGGGGACAGGAAGGAAGAGATGTTCAAACACGGAACCGAATAGAAGTCCATATGCAAGCATGTTGTACCATCATGAAGGAGTAGCCTATCCACATTGCCTCCCAATTGGCAGGGCAGTTGGGAATTTGGATGGTTTGACTATGGACTGCAATCACCATGGCTGGAGCTTCACACACAGAGCACCTTGATGCACAAAAACGCACACAATGAAAAACCAATTATCGCTCATCACAGCCACCGCTCATGTCCTGTCCATCCGCTTCCCACCGGCTGATAAAAGGCTTGATGCTCTCTCCAGTGATGGGTGCCATGGACATAGGCATGGGCTCAGGCGTGGATAGCCAGTAGGAGTAGTCGTTGCGGGAGGCGAAGTTGCACACGTTGTTGATGTTGCAGAACATGAAGGGCATGGTGCTGAAGCGACGCAGACAGCTGCCCGCCGTGCCTGGAGGATACGGTAGGAAAAGATCAGACACCTGCTGCACTTTTTAAAAGTTCTAGAGTGTCGTAATTTTACCGAGGTCCTGCCCGTGCGCCCTCTCGTTGCCCTGCACGTACAGCAGAGAGTAGCCGTCATATATCAGGTTGGTTCCGATGGGACAGCTCGGCACTTCCTGGATCTGGCTGTGTCGGGTGATGAGAAAGCCGTGGGCTGCCGACCCTGATCCTGTTAGACCAGGAGGACCCTGTGGACCATCAGACCCAGGAGGACCAGGGTAGCCTCGCTGACCTGGGTATAGAAGACACAATGAGCTTTCAAACTGTTTGTCGAACTTCTTATTATTGAGCCACAGTGAAAACTCACCAGGCTGACCAGCAGGCCCGTTGTCTCCCTTCCTTCCAGCAGGACCACCGAAGCCAGGGGCACCCTCCGGACCGGGATCCCCTAGTTCACCTGGGGAACCTGAAATCCAAAAGAACAAAGCATTCTTTTTAGAGACACGTCCCTTTGTAATTCCAGTTAAGACGTTTCCAAAACTAACCTGGAAGCCCATCACGTCCAGGGGAACCAGGCTGGCCCCGAGCACCAGGCGTGCCCAAATTACCAGGGGGTCCAGGCAGCCCCTTTATGAAGCTGGGAGGCGGAGGAACACCAGGTTCACCAGCAGGGCCTGGAGCACAAAGGATAAAGGATGCTTTTTAGAACCGTTTAGGACAACATAATTTATCCCTAAATATGGAGGGGCCAGCATATTAGCAGAAGGTTGAGTTTCCCTTATCATAAGACTTTACCTGGAGGTCCAAAATCTCCAGGATCACCAGGAAGGCCGGAGGCGCCTGGAATTCCTGAGTCTCCTTTAGGTCCTGATGAAGAGACAACACTTATTCCAGACTTATTTTAATTGATTCGAGAGATCAGAAAAAGACCGGCACTTGATCATACCAGGGAATCCGGGAACGCCAGGCAGACCAACGTCCCCCTTAGTGCCAGGAATGCCAGGAGAGCCACCTGGACCCTGGAGGGAGAGGTCCAAACAGTTACCTCAAGTAGTCAGTAATTTTTTTTAGATTTTCTTCACTCTTACTGAGAATCCTGGAGTGCCGGGGTCTCCTTTCTGTCCGGGGAAGCCTGGCTGACCAGAAGCACCAGGAATACCTTTCTCTCCCCTCAAGCCGCCACTTCCTGGGGACCCACGAGGACCTTGTGGGCCAGGCGCACCTTCATAAAGACAGAAAAGGTCAGCGGTAATGCAAGCCACGTTTAGGAGACCTCTTAATGAGAAAACACAGGTAGCAATCCATCTTCACAACAAACAGCAAATTCAAGTTTTGCATATCATTTTCAACATCCCTAAATCATCAAAACCATCAAACCACTGGAGTCTAACCTGCAGGACCTAGGATTTCCAGAATTCTCAGGTAAAGTGGTTGCAGGTTGACAGGGAACAAAAAACAAAAGAAGAGGTTTAGACAGAAAACAAGTGTAAAGCCTGAACTTGAACATGTTTTAATGAATACAATGATTCACTTTATGATAACGCCCAGCGTGCCCCCAAATCCTTCCCAGTGAGTTGGGAATACATTAAAAGGGACCTATGATGATTTTCACCCGGTGTCTGACTTAATAATAATAATGTTACAATGTTGGATACTCTTGTTAAACAATGCCAAAGCAACAACTCATGAGATTAATGCATTCGGGTGCAATTTTGAATGCCCCTGAATGCTGTTTTTTGGAATATTTATTTAACATTGGACCATTTGTGACGTCACACATTGATGGACGTACATTTGTGGTCATTCACTGACATGATGTGTCGGCAAGCCTCCTACCCCTCTGCTGAGCCGACTGCTGACTGAAGCTCTCATGGTATTCCTTCTTGTTTCATGCCTTCACGCCTGCTCTGATGTCTAAAAGATAAATAATCGTGTGTTCATTTGTCCACGACATTTTTACACGGGACTGTCTTGTCAAAATGGGCCACTACGAAATTGGATTGGCCGCTAAACTCTGACAAAAAAAAGATGGAGACATTGCAACTTGGTTGGAGGAAACACAAGATAAAATGAGAGAAATCATTATTTTCATCTAACTTTGGCATGTGCATATCAAAGGGGATCTGCATTTTTTGAAATAGTTGTCTATCATTCACAATCGATATGAAAGACATGGCGACAGATGTTTTTTTTTCATGCATTCTAACTTGTAAAAAAATGTAAATAATAGTTCGCTTACAGCGGAGTCAATGGGAGGTCCTTTATTTCGCCCAAAAAACCCGGTAAAAAACCACCAACAATACTCCATTTACATTTTGTGACTTGAATATTAACCAAGTATTAGTGATATTGTTATTTTAAGCGCTAACGCAGACAAACTATTTATAGCAGGGCTGTGATCACAACCCTGTGTACAATTTTGACATGATCGACTGGTGAGGTGTTTCCTCGCTCCCTGGAAGTTTATTCTAAATCATAAATCATGTCTCTCACCTGGACCGAAGAAGTCTGAGGACGTATTCCGACAAGTTGATAAACTTTGACAGTCATTCAGGACCCAGAAGTGGCGAGAACGACACGAAAAGAGGCTTCTTAATGAAGATTGTGAGTCATTCTTCATCTAAATGGGAACACGTACATCCCAGCAGTCGGCATCCTAATGACAGCAGACCTTGTTCAGTAAGTGATGTTTTATTATGTTTATTGGCTGCAGTGAGTAATAATCAGTGATGAAGAAAAAATAATAAATATTAAATGTTATCATAAATGTGCCTGGAGGTGCAATGAAGGTGTTTGGATGTTTTTTAAAGGCTTTACAGGCTTTTGATCGCATTTATTTAATATTTAGAATGCAAAAAACAATAACATCCATCATCATGTCTTTAGTAATGATTGTGAACGATAGGCAAAATAAAATAAAAAAGTGCAGTTCCCTTTTAACACGGAGGTGCAACATGCAGTGACATAAATGCCTGTAAAGCTTTCTTTTAATGCAGCTCTGTATCGATAGGAGAATGGGCAGGTTAAGTTGAGTTGAGTTGAGTTTGAGTTTATTTACATTATTACAACATGATGCATCACAATTTCCAGTTCCTCTTTTCAATACGTTCGAAAAGGAGTAGGAAGAAGCAGAGCTTATTTGATCCACCCCCTTTTCACTTTACATAGCAGTTTGTAACACTTTTCTCCACTTCCTGTTCTCAATTTTTTTTCCATAAATAACAACATAACTAAATACATAAATAATAAATAGTGAAGTAAGTTGTATTTCATAGTGAGATGAATAAGATTATCAATAAGTTCAGAATGTTTATCATGGTTCTTCTTCTTTTTACTTTGAAGAGTTTCGTGAATTGGATCATATTAGTACTTTGTTTGAGTTCTTTACTTAGTCCATTCCATAATTTAATTCTACACACAGATATACTGAAGGTTTTAAGTGTTGTACGTGCATACAAATGTTTTAAATTACATTTTTCTCCAAGGTTATATTTCTCGTCTTTTGTTGAGAAGAATTGCTGTACGTTCTTTGGCAGCAGGTTATAGTTTGCTTTGTGCATCATTTTAGCAGTTTTTTTGTCACTTCCTGTCAATGGGGGAGGACGAAAAGAAAAAGGCTGCGCTTTTGCTACCAGGGTTTTTGATACATTTGAAGATTTTTGACCACTGATTTGTGATCACAGCCACAGGAGAGTTACCTGGCATCTTCGAACTGATTTTGGTCCGGTGAGAGGCTTTGATTCGCTGAACTAAGGCGAGTTGGAAGAGCCGTTAGCCTCAAGGCAACGGCCCCCACAGCAATTCAAAGTGGTTGCCTAGCAACAAGAAGCTACGGCGAGAGTTTGAAGCTATTTTAAAGCGCTTCTGACGACAATGAGTAATATAAGTTCACAGGCTAACACCTAACGTTGATCTCTGAACGGCGCAAGGTACACAATTGTTGAAATAAACAAGTTAAAGGTGTACTTAATGTTGTGACCGATGAATCTATATAATGTTTATAATGTTATGTGTATATATATATATATATATATATATATATATATATATATATATATATATATATATATATATATATATATATATATATATATATATATATACATTTATATATATTTTTTAATGTATTTGTGATATAGTCGAGGTTACTGCTCTACCAGGGTAGAGCGGTACGAACGAACTGGTCTCATCATGCCGGCACAGAAGCAAGGCACTACTGTGTAACAATGGCCACATCCCCATGTTATGTACCCTATATATATGTATCAACCACAGACACTTCAATAAAATCCCCTGCGAAACAGGCTTGTAGGGATGAAATAGCCTTTGTGTATTTTCCTGACCTAACTTATATAATTTGTGACATATATAAATGTGTTTGTGTGTGTACGTACATTTTTTAATACAAATACATTTGGAATCTAATTTTAAAAAATGGAACGAACAAACAAACACTTTTTAGACAGATCCAAAAAGGGGATTATAAATGTGACTGTGGAGTAAAATTCATAACAAATTTACACCAAAGCATATCCAATTCCTATCGTCAAAATCACAAGAAGTGTGTTAAATGTCGATTAAAATCATCATAGGTCTTTTTAAAAACATTTGGAGGCTCCTGGAAATTACCAGAACAGAGTGCACAATTACTCCCAAAGATGCATTAAGTCAGGGGTGTCTGAACTTTTTCCACTAGGGGCCACTTTATAAAGAAATGGAAAGATGCTGGGCACCACTCTGATATTCTTCGCTACGCTAAAACCAATCCGATATAGTTTGAAGAGTCTGCACTACGGACACCCCTGCATTAAGCACACGTGAAGATGAACTGCATGCATCAAAGTATGTGGGTTGTTTGTGCAAACAGTGCCGTAAACTCAGTGTAGCTGGTTATTCAATGGCTGTCTTCTTTCCCAATTGGTCAATGGCAGGCAGTGCTGACCTCTCAGCGCATCCCACACATCGTGAATTAGTTGAGGTGATACAAACTACGAAATCATCGTTCCATTTTACAGGTGAGTTAGTGACACTTGAGTGTCTCTGTGCAAGAATTACCAAACACTACTGGATGTGCATATATCACAGTATCTGGTAGGACTGTCTTTGATAGTCAAATCTGGTTCGTTAGATGTTGCTCATAGTCGATGATGATAGTCGAATCTATGGCATCGTTTGTTTGGATTTTTAAGAGAGAATAAACAGATTGCGATGATATGTAGCACTGTGTACTGACTAGCCAGCAGGTGTAGTAGTGTCGAATGGATGTAGCTGCCGTAAGGTGATCCTTTCGTAGCTAATTCAAGATACATATGATAACAATACAAACTTTCCTTGTTGTGAACAAAACGGATCCCATTTTCAACTTTTCCCACCTCAAAAAATCTAAATCACTCCGATAAACTGGATACATTGGATAGTTTGGTAAGGTCCTAGAGCAGTGGTTCTTAACCTGGGTTCGATCGAACCCTAGGGGTTCGGGGAGTCAGCCTCCGTGGTTTGCCGCGGAGGTCAAGACACACCCGGGTCATCGTGTAAATAAAAACTTCTCCCAATAGGCGTATTATGGATACCCCAAACAATGTTCCCTTTAATTTTCCATCTGATTTGCAGGTGTGTAATTTGTTGTGAGTTCATGCACTGTGTTAGTTTTGTTCTTTGAACAAGGTGATGTTCATGCACGGTTCATTTTGTGCACCAGTAAAAAAAAACATATAACTTTTGTCTTGAATTTGAAAAAAAACCAAAACGTTTTATTTTTAACTAAAGAAGGGTTGGGTGAATGCACATATGAAACTGGTGGGGTTCGGTACCTCCAACAAGGTTAAGAACCACTGTCCTTGAGGAACTACATAGAGGGAGTAAAAGATGTAACCGTAAACATGTCACACTGTTCCGAGGAAGGCTAAGGTGACAGCCAAAATTGTAAGCAGGTAAAAGTTATCTACTACTCTGGAAAAAACTATTTGTCTGTACACAAGAATAATTGATTAATAATTAAAGAAAACACGATGAACGCAATCGATCTATTCTCCCAACACAAGCCTCAGTAGGTACTCAACTCGCCTCCTGGATGGGGGTGGGATAAGTGTGACGGTGAGGTTTATAGTCGAATCAGACTCCTCCGAAATTAATTTTCGAATCTTTGACTATTGGAAGACAGTCCAAATATCAGGATACGTGTATTTATTCCAGATGACCCCAGTGAGCAACCCGGACAAGTCTTAGAAGTGGCTTACTTGTCGAAGGTGCATGACTGTTAGTTAACATCAGTGTGCATGGGAAAGTGAAAGAGGAAAAGTCGTTAGGGTGGATCAAAATTCGATGGTGCAATGATTTGCCAACTTCTCCTCTCGCATGTCAAAGTGTGGAGTTAAAGTTCCAACAGTGGCTGTGAGGAGAAACGTGCAATAAAAGTTTGGACGCCGTCCATCTGACCTGAGGGACCTGTGGCGGGTGGCGTTGTTGCCGAGCATCAGCACGAGGAGGTCACGCCACAGGAAATGGAGGCAAAATGTCACAGCAAAAACAAAAGCACCCCAAAAAATGCCCTGTAGCTAACGTAAATATTACATTCTGAAGATTTCACATTCACCATGCACTGTTTCGGTGATGATTTGTTTAAGAAAACACGTGCAGGACAGCAAAGCCAGACAAAAACCTCAACACTCCATGATGATGATTGACGATCATCTAATCAAAAAATGAACTGGAAGTGACCAAAGGGAATTCTGAGTGGCTGTCATTTAACGTCTGGCTCAGCTGGGTGTAACAGAACGGAAACAACACAAAGTGGACACTAACATTACAAAAGACACAAAGACAAATGTGTGACTGTGGGAAGACGGACATATCATAACCATGTGATGGTAACCTTGTGCTTTTTGTCATACAGCTCTGGGGCATAGGTGACTGGACTGAAGACATGGATTGGTGAAAGAGCATACCATGCAAATCAAACATGAAAGCATCCACATTAAAGTGACAGGCCTTTGCTACAGGTTGCTGCCTGGTTTTGTCGTCAGTAGTAGATTCTGTACTAAAAGTATCAGACTCTTTGAAAAGTCCATGCTGTCTAGAATTACATTTGTCTTTACATAGTCAGCAGGCCCTCATAGCTAGACTCTTTACCAAAACCAACCAGCAATTCCTGGTAGTAGATCTAAGTAGCATACATCTAGGATCTATACCTGATCTTCCTGGTGGTCCAGGGGGTCCACTTAATCCTTTGGGTCCTTGTAGACCCAGACCTGGAGGTCCTGGAGGGCCGATAGAGCCTACAAAACCAGCGGGGCCTGGAAAGCCACCCTCTCCTTTTGGACCTGGGAAGCCAGGAACACCCGGTTGACCTGGTAGACCGGGGTCTCCCTTGGAACCTTTTTTTTAACATAGGGAGAGGTTTACATAATGTGTCTTATGTGTGTGTGTGGTCAACTGGGGGGAGGGGGTACGGGGGAGGTTAAACTAGTAGCAACAAACCTGGAAATCCTGGAAGTCCTGCTGTTCCTGGTTCACCATAGCCTGGAAGTCCTGCAATTATACAGAAAAAGGAAGTTATTTATAAAAACACCAAATGGATTCCGTTTAAATGAATGATGTAATTTTTCCAAGATTTTTTTACCTGGGTCTCCCTTGACTCCAGCCGGCCCTGGGATCCCATCCCGACCTGCTTGACCCTTTTCTCCCGGAAATCCAGGTGATCCTGAACGGCCTGGCTCTCCTGGTCTACCAGGAGCTCCAGTCAAGCCAGGGCCACCAGGCCCACCATCAAGACCCTTTGGACCAGGAATACCAGGAGAACCTGGCAAGAGAACAGAAAATTATTTTTTTTGTTCGAGTCATCATTGGACGGCGTTTTTGATCTGGGTCAAAACGGTGTGCTCATTACCTTGGAATCCTGGGAGACCAGGGTCCCCCTTTTCACCTGGTCCTCCAGGTAATCCTGGTAGACCTGGTAATCCTGGAGTTCCTTTTTGCCCTGGGCTTGCTGGAAACCCGGGCTGTCCTGGTTCACCCTGCCAAAGGTTTCGATTTAGTTTTAGCTTGCGGATTTATGTTTGTGCTTTGAGATGTACGGAGTATCCTGTTTGTTTGAGCCATACCTTGAATCCGGATGGTCCTGGCGGTCCAACTCCAGCAGAACCTGGTTCACCTTTGGCCCCCCCAAAACCTGGTGCTCCAGGCTGGCCTGGAGAACCAGAGCGACCTGGCTGGCCTGGTAAACCCTTCTGCCCTGATGGTCCTGTGGAAATTATGACAATATATGAATGAACTGCATAGAAGTATTTCAAGAGAAGTGGTCAGGTTGTTGAAACTCAACCTGGAAATCCCATTTCGCCCATGCTGCCTTTTTGTCCTGGACCTCCGGGACCACCAGGGCCCCCTGGGATACCAAGATCTCCCTTTGGTCCTATGGACAACATGAACGTGATGTTTATATCAATGTTTGATTCTTAAGTCCAGTTTGTACTTTGAGCAGAAAAGCCATACCTGATGGTCCGGGAAAGCCAGGCCGCCCATCTGATCCTGGAAGTCCTGGGTCACCAGGGATACCAGGGATGCCCTTCTCACCTGGAAAACCTGGTCCACCTGAAAAATGTTTATAGGAAACAAGAGAGTCAAGAACCCTGCTTGAAGATAAGGTTAGTGTGGTCAAAGTCCTACCCGGTGCTCCTGGTTCTCCTCTGTTGCCTTTTATGTCAGAAGGTGGTGAGCTGTATCCAGGAGGACCGATATCACCCCTCTCTCCCTTAAGTCCAGAAGATCCAGGTCCACCATCTCTACCAGGGAATCCAGGCTCCCCTGAAGAAAATTAATAATAACATTTTAGTCATAAGGCACATCTATCGTCCATTATCTCTGCCTAAGATTTGTGTAAATACCTTTCAGTCCAGGACCACCGGGTACCCCAGAGGCACCAGGTCCTCCAAGTGGTCCAGGAGGTCCCACGACACCAATATCTCCTTTGGAACCTAAGGCCAAAAAGTAAATATAAATGCTCATGACATCATACTAATAATCTCTATCTTGTGACAGCTTTGTTGTTACCTGGCAATCCAGGAAGGCCATCCCGTCCTGGCCCTCCAGGCGGCCCAGGGGTTCCAATTGGTCCTGGAGAACCGGGGAAACCAGGACTTCCTCTGTCTCCTGGTGCACCTGGACTATCTAGACCTGGGGCTCCAGGGTCTCCCTTTGCTCCATTGGCTCCAGGGAATCCTGCAGGGGTGACACAATGCATGAATTACAAATATGTAAATGTGAAGACCAATGGCATTGTAAAGCACTCCTGTGTTGCGCACCAGGGGGACCCATTGGGCCTGGATTCCCAGGAGATCCTGGGGGACCAAGTGAGCCAATCGTGGGGTTCCCTGGTAGGCCACGAGCACCGGGGAGCCCAGGTGTTCCAGGTTCACCTTAAAATATAAGACAGCATAGGAACAATAAAGTGAGCGTGTTGTGTTTTGAGTTCTTAACTTGTTTATAAGCAACAAACATTCAAAGAAACATGACCTGGCTGTACCTTTAGATCCTGGTCCACCATCAAATCCAGATCGGCCTGGTGAGCCAGGGCCACCAGGGAAACCAGAATCTCCCTTGGGTCCTGGTACACCTTTTGCTCCAGGTACACCTGGTATACCTGCGGGACCTGGGAGTCCAAAGCCAGGTTCGCCCTGTCACAAATGCAAACCAAACAGAACATTCAGGCGCTCAATTTGTCTGTAGATTTCAACATAGGCAAGTTAAAAATGATCTCTAAGCACCTTTGCCCCAGGAAATCCGGGTTGGCCAGGGAGGCCATCTAATCCTGGTCGGCCAGATCCTCCCGAAGATCCTGGTTGCCCAGAAGTACCAGGAAATCCTGAAAGAGAAAAACAGAGGGTGACGTTTCTTTTTAGGTGTGCACCAGGTAAACAGTACTGTAAATGAGAAAACAATTTTCTCACCTTTAGAACCAGGGTTACCTGGGAGTCCAATACCAGGTAGTCCAGGTTCACCTTTTGTACCTGGTAATCCAGGCAAACCAGGCTGGCCAGGCTGACCAGAGTTCCCTGAGGAACACAGAATATTGAGTAATGCATTGTTTATAAAATGTTACTAAAATAATACATACAAATGTCAATAGTACACACCTGGTGCACCAGAAAGTCCTGGTTCACCATCCCGACCTTGTGCACCTGGCAGGCCCTTTTCTGCCACTGTCAAGCCTGGCTCACCTTTGGCACCTGAGCGAAGACCGGTAGTACGGTCAGTACATGTGTAGTTCTTGAAGTACAAGCAAGTGAATAATTGTCATACCGGGAGCACCAGGACCTCCAGGCCTTCCTGAGACACCCTGGATACCTTTTTCTCCAGAAGGTCCCTGGGGTCCAAAACCAGGTGGTCCGGGGTTACCCCGGTCTCCTGGAATTCCAGGACCACCTGATTCACCAGGGGACCCTCGCTCTCCTTTCACCTGTAAAGATCCCTGTCCAATGCAACAAAATAAGTATTGGTCCTCAAGTGAGAGTTGGACAATCGCCACCTACTGGGGCTCCTTTGGACCCCGGACGACCAGGCTGCCCATCCTGACCGGGCCGACCATCTAATCCTGGAAGACCAGGCGCTCCAGGGAATCCAGTGTCACCCTTCTCACCCCTTCCACCAGGAAGAGATATGCTGTCGCCTGGATCTCCCTTTTCTCCTGGGAATCCTGGAGAACCTGGAGAACCGGGCGAACCCTAAAAAACAAGTACCGGTGATAAGATGGCAACCAGAGGAACATTGAAATGTACAGTGGTACCCCGGCTTACGAGTAACCCAGCTCACAATTTTTTGGGGTACAAGCTGTCTCTGCAATTTGTTATGCTTTAGGCTGTGAGGAAAAAAGTGTGTTACGAGCCTCCCAACCGCTAGTTTGCGTTGAAATTGTCACCTAAACCCCGCAAGATCCAACAAAAACATCCAGTGTCTAACTAGTTAGCTAGACGTAAATGGATATCTCGAACCGACCAAACAAAACAAACAACAACAAAAAACAACTAAAGAAACATACCTCTTTCAGGTTGTATTTTTTTTATTTCATTAAAAATGTTTTTTATAACTAATAACAATTATAATAATTGATATTATTGTTGTTGTCTGTGTAGATAACCTGGGGAACGTTTGAGGACATCAGTTTTATATTAAAACATTTCTATAGCAATAATAATGATTGTTACAAATATTATCATTTGTATTATTACATGATTTGCATGTTTGGCATTAAAGTAATCCAAAATTAACTAAACGTAATGAGGTACATTACTTTAATATTGTGATACAGTACTTAGACACTACGTACTGTGTTGACACTTTTAAGAAACATTTGAAAACGTCTCTTTTTAGTAAAGCTTTTAGTTAATGCACCTTTTAACTATCAATTTTAATCCACTTTGTATTCTTTTTATGATGTTGCCCCTGTTGTTTTAATTGAATTGTTGTTTTACTTCACCTATGTTTTGTACAGCGCTTTGTGATTTTATCTGTGAAAAGCGCTATATAAATAAAATGTACTAACTTTACTTACTTAGTTAGAAAAAGTTAAGGATTACATTTTTTTTTACAGGTAACTTAAAACTTCTCTTTTTGAAAAGTAGCCATCCTCAACCCAGATAAGGGCACCATTTTTTTTTCAAAGGGGACCTATGATCATTTTAATCTACATTTGAAACAGGTCCTCATAATCTAGATAATATTTATTGGATATGTTTTGGTGTAAATGTTGTGTACATTTTGGTCCACGGTCACATTTAATAACCTACTTTCTGAATACGTATGTAAGATGGAGATGGAGGCGTTGGCAGATTGCAAATGAAACCATGCCCCACCCTCTCAAAAGTATCACAATTTATCTGTTAAAAATGTACACTTGAAGACCAACATAGCCGCTATTTTTCCCCCAGAAACTTTTGTAAACATTATTTAGATTCATCTGGTCACAACATTAGGTAGACCTGCATACACTTGAATCTATAAAAGCTGCTTTTACCAGCATTTATCTCACTGAAAGTTGCACGTCAGTGTTATTGTGATGGAACTAATACCTTACAGCAGTGGTTCTCAAACTTTTTTTGTCATCCCCCACTTTGGACAAGGGGGAGTTTTCAAGCCCCACCTGCCCCCATCGCCCCAACAGAACGCTAATGCCAAGCTTAACATTTTCAAATTTATCGAACATCAAGTAACATCAAGTTTTATACATTCAAACTCAATAACATAAAATAAAATCAAGTTCAATAATAAATAAAATAACTGTGCAGCTGTGGTATAACTTGCATCAAGTTCAATATCAAATAAAATAACTCGCATCAATTCAATAATAAATAAAACAAAAGTGTTATAACTTGCATCAAGTTCAATAATAAATCAAAAAAAGTGTTATAACTTGCATCAAGTTCAATAATAAATCAAAAAAAGTGTTATAACTTGCATCAAGTTCAATAATAAATCAAATAACTTGCATCAAGTTCAATAATAAATAAAACAAAAGTGTTATAACTTGCATCAAGTTATAAATATAAATGATAAATGGGTTATACTTGTATAGCGCTTTTCTACCTTCAAGGTACTCAAAGCGCTTTGACAGTATTTCCACATTTACCCATTCACACACACATTCACACACTGATGGCGGGAGCTGCCATGCAAGGCGCTAACCAGCAGCCATCAGAGGCAAAGGGTGAAGTGTCTTGCCCAAGGACACATCGGACGTGACTAGGAAGGTAGAAGGTGGGAATTGAACCCCAGTAACCAGCAACACTCCGATTGCTGGCACAGCCACTCTACCAACTTCGCCACGCTGTCCAAGTTCAATAATAAATAAAACAAAAGTGTTATAACTTGCATCAAGTTCAATAATAAATCAAAAAAAGTGTTATAACTTGCATCAAGTTCAATAATAAATCAAATAAAAGTGTTATAACTTGCATCAAGTTCAATAATAAATAAAACAAAAGTGTTATAACTTGCATCAAGTTCAATAATAAATCAAAAAAAGTGTTATAACTCGCATCAAGTTCAATAATAAATCAAATAAAAGTGTTATAACTTGCATCAAGTTCAATAATAAATCAAATAACTTGCATCAAGTTCAATAATAAATGAAAATAAAAGTGCCACTTTGCAATCTTTGCCAAAAAAAGGAGGACAGGGCAAGTGAACATGAGTTTTACAGTACTCCAGCATTAGTGGCTGCAATGAGCCTGTTTTGCACCGCACAGCTTTTCAAATCGGGGTTGCAGGCTTGACACTGCCACTGTTAAAACCTCATTGAATTCGGGGCTGAGCTGCCTTGACGCGAGTGTTTCCCGGTGAATGACACATTGTGTCCAATGCGCATTTGGCGCAACCCTCTTTATTAGAGCCTGCAGCCCGTTTCTTGACTTTGCCATGCGCGCCATCAAAGCAAAAGCCCACACAGTTTTCCCATTTAAGGTCGTGTTCTTTGAGGAAACTGTCCATTATCTTGAACAGCTCATCAGCAGTGGCTCTATTTTTTATGTATTTGCAAAACAGCAAATCCTCGCACAGTGACTCGCCATTCACAAAGCTTCCGCTTAGCCCCGCCCCCATTAGTTACTGTTGCTGTCTGTCAAACTTTCGCTCCTACCTAGAAATGTAAAGCATACAGGAAAAATAAGTAATTTACATTTATCTATGTAGCGGATTTCACAGACAGAATCACAAAGTGATTTCCAGTGTGTATAGAAAATGAAAGCATAGTAAAAAAAAATATCAAAGAATATAATAATAAAAAAATTAAAAAAATCAAAGTGAAATTTCCTCCCGTTCCTCGCGCCCCACCTGTCATGTCTCTATTCCCCACCAGTGGGGCGCGCCCCACACTTTGAGAAACGCTGCCTTACAGTATCAGACCTTCTCTTGAGTGTTTCCTTGTCGCTTTACGTCGAGGTTTAGCGGCTAATCCAATTTCGTACAAAACAGTCCCGTGTAAAATGTCTTAAAGACAAATAAATATTGGAATGGTTTATTTTACAGACATCAGAGCAAGTGAGTGGGCATAGGACGAGATCCAGGCAGAAGCCATTACAGTCTCTCAGTCTGTGAAGCTGAGGGGTAAGAGCCCCAGGAAATGCCCATATTAGTACATCTGTCAATCAGTGACGTCATCGATTCCCTACAGTTAAAAAGAATACTCCAAAACCTCGCAGGCGCAGGCATTCGAAACTGCTGGGATTTGGCGCTTTGACATAGTTCCACGCGAGTATCTAACATTGTAACAACATTTTTAAGTCGAAGAAGAAGAAACTCAGTGTAGGTCCCTGTTTAAACTGAGGACATTTATCCATAAAAGTATGGAGACGCAGGTGATGGTGTGTTTGATGGAGAAGCAGCTCGAAGAAGATACTCTAGAATTCCGCTCTCCAAGGTAAATAGTGTACAGTGAAACCTCGATTTACAAACCTATCTATATGCAAATTTTTCGCTTTACGAACGAAAGTTTTGTCCATTTTGCTAACTCAATAAGAGTCCCAAAAACTCAACGGATCGGCGTGGAAAGTGGAGGAAAATACATTATCTCTTCTCTCTCTCTTCAAAAGCACAAACACGCAGACTTAGCTCCTCCCTCGCCCGACCCGTTCCTTCTCCCTCTGTCTGCTGCTTCTCGTCAGCTTCTCTGCCGTTGTTAATGTGGCTGGATTTAACTTTTTAAAATGTTTATTATCGTAGCAATATGGTTGTTGAAGTTAAGGATTTTGTGATTTTGTTTGTGAGAAGGCACCATAGTGTGTGTGTGCGCGTGTTGGCAGAGCAGAGCATACAGCAGCTTGTCGTTTTGACTTTTTGACATAGAAAGTTGATTCATCACCCCTTGTTATGTTTGTTTTGATATCAGTCCTGTATCGCACTTGATATTGCGTTTAAAGTGTACAAACCTAATTAAAATAGAGACTTTTGTCGAGGCTGGAACCCATTATTCATATTTACATTGTTTCATATGCGGAACTCTTCTTCACTATGCAAACTTTTCGATTTACAAACCATATTCAAGTTTGTTAATCCTTGTTCCACTGTATATGATTATTACATTTGTTACGTTCGTGGGGTCGGATAGCTGCGAAGGATTTGTTCCCACGGATGCAGAAGACTAAGCAGGGAGCGGCAATTAAAAAATCGAATCTAAATCCACAAGGCAGGGCAAAAAAATTACAAAAACCTAGCCGCTAGCATAGCATGGAGCAGAAAACGCAAACATTCGCCAAGGGCAAACAGCATGAAAGTCTTTGGCGCGGCAAAAAAACGATTAAACGTGGCAAAACTAACAAAATGTCATTGATCTAGTGATTTAGGTTGGGAGACACCAAAATATCAAGGGTAGTGCTTAGACGCAGAAGCAGGTGAGGACGCTAATCACTAAAAAGAAACAAGTGTGTCTAATCAGCGCCCCTAGCAACAAGAAAGTCAACAAAAGGGATGCTGGCTGGGGCAGAAATCCACTCAAACATAGGAGAACTACAACAAACATAAAATGAGAAATGGCCTGTCAAGTCATGACAACATTACTTCAAGACAGTGATTTGTAGCACAACCTATTGTATTGTTTTTCCCACATTGTTTGTTATCTAGAAATAGCTTTTTTTTTAACCCTTAAAAGGAATGTGACGTGGGTTACAAGCTTTGTCACAGAACCGATTTCACTTGTCAGCCAAGGTACGACTGTACAGTATTTGAAACATGTTTACTACAAAACACTTTTCGGCTCGAGGTTGGTAAAATCACTTACAGGTTGTCCATTCCCTCCAGGTGATCCAGAGAATCCTCGTTCTCCTTTTATACCGGGATTACCAGGATTTCCTGAATGGTTTACACATGGAGGAGAGTTTTTTAACGTATTGACTATTTAGTGTTTGTATTTGTCTTCAGATTTCAACTTTTATTAATAACACTCATGTGTCTCAAAGTGCAGGGAAGTCATGTTGTCACCTGGGAATCCAGGCTGTCCTGCAGGTCCTGGAGGTCCAGGGATGCCAGTCGAGCCACTAAAGCAGTTGACACAGGTGTCACCTTTATCACCTGAAATGATGAGCAGTCATTTTTGTATGTGTTGGTTTTCTCTACGTCCATGACTGGACATTAGTTGCAGCACCTCACCTTTCTGGCCTGTTTCTCCTGGGAAACCCCTCTCTCCATTCAGGCCAGGACGCCCAGGATCACCAGGAGCACAGTTTGATCCGCCACTGGAAAAGCCCGGAGGTCCAGGCGGTCCTGTTGATCCTGGCAGCCCGGGGCTTCCTGGACGCCCTGGAGATCCTGGAACTGAAAGGCCTGGATTGCCGGTATCTCCCTTTTGGCCTCTCTCTCCTGGGAATCCTGGAGATCCAGGTCCACCACCACCACCACCACTAGAAATTCCTGGTGGCCCCTGAGGTCCTGTCAAACCTGGTCAAGGATACAAATGGGAATTTGTTTTTTAAAACTGATGATGTTTAATTTGTGTTGTGTTAAACTGACCTTGCGGTCCTCTGTCTCCTTTGAAGCCAGGTGATCCAGGGAATCCTGGCTCCCCTTTTGGACCAACCTGTCCTGCTGTCTGTCCGCCAATCACCTGGTGGGACAAGAAGCGTGTTCAAGTGACGGACATCAACTAATACATGGTGGGTTCCTCTTGAAGTTGTTAAAATCATCAAGGAGTTTTATGCATAATAACAAGTTTGTGATACACACCAATCCTGGTTGACCTGGGTATCCACGTTCTCCTTTTAGACCCTGTAAAGAAAAACAATATTCCATATAAACATCCCTTTAAGATCCCTTTCAATCATTTACAAAGAAAAGATTGAACTTACTCTGTCCCCATCCCTGCCTGGAGGACCTGGCAGGCTAGAATCTCCTTTGAGTCCCTAACAGAGCAGGAAATAAAATCATGAATATCAAATCATTTTTTATTGGAATAGACATTTTGACAGGACTTACAATGAAGCCTGGTGGGCCAGGGTCACCATCTTTGCCTGGTTTGCCCTTTAAAAAGAAGAACATAATACAAAATGTCTAGTATTTCGTTTTTACGGTAAAAAAAAAAAAAAAAGACTGGATTTGATGGCATGAAAAAACTCACACGTTTGCCTGCCTCTCCTGGTTCTCCCTTTTCTCCTTTCTGGCCACCAGGGGTGCCCTGTCACCACACACACACACAAAAAAGCAATGTTCATCAATATTACAAGTGACCCGGATGTAATTTAAGCATAATGGCAAAAAAAGATAAATGGTGACAATCACTTACAGGAGGTCCTGGATAGCCTGAATCTCCTGGGGGGCCTGGAATTCCAGGGTCACCCTTTAGTAAAAGAGAGGGTGATTAGAACCAACAAATGAAGAGCAATGGTTTGCTGCTCTCTAGTGGCTGAAGGCAAGGTTGCAGCCTGAAGTTTTTCAAGCTATGGATGATGCCCTCTGGTGTAAAGAATGAGGAGTGCCAAGGTTCAGTTTATGACGTTGTCTTGATTTGTTACATGAGCCTATTTAGAAACGCTTTGAGTATTCAAAATTTTATAGGATCCTGATACTTAGTATCTGTTGTGAGAGTACTGTAAGAGCTATTTTTTTTCACCTTGTCTCCTCTCTGGATCTCTGTCTCAGTCGGCCTCTTCTGTTCCCCGACTTGTCCGGGAGGGCCAGCAGGTCCCGGTAAACCAGGATCACCCTAGATTCGCAACCATATGCGCATACAATATGAATGAAAGGCGTGAGCAAAAGTGCATAGTGGACAATACCTTCCCTCCTTTGGGTCCCTGGAAGTTCAGTCCCATGTTTCCCTGTTTCAACAAGTGGAGACGGGTCAGTACTCAAAATATACAACATTGTGAAAATAATAGTGTGGGCTCACCTTAGGTCCTGGAGGACCAGGAGGACCGGGTCGACCCTGCAACACAACAACACAATTGTCCTCACCTAAACCCGTCAGGAAGCTCATCATGAAGTGACGTTTACCTCAGTGCCTCTCGGTCCTGGAGGGCCCAGCGGACCTTGGTACCCAGAAGGTCCTGGAGAACCCTGGAAATACAACATAATTGTACTCAGGTCTAACACTCCTCAGTAAATCAATGGAGCACAATGAAGACATACGGGAACTCCTGGCAGTCCGGGGAGCCCCACAGCTCCATTCTCCCCGAAACGATTAGTGGAGATTACGTCACCTGGATCGCCCTTTTGAGGAACATTTTCAATGTAAGACTAGAATGTCAACTAATAATCAAAAACCAGAATGCACACACACCTTGGGTCCAGGAAGACCAGGTGGACCCTACGGAAGGAGAATATTGGATGTTAGCATCAAGCAAGTCAGAGACTTCTACTGCAGACTGACCGTCCTTCCTTGAACTCCTGGGATTCCTGATGTTCCCGGGTAGCCTGTTTCTCCCTAACAGAGGAAGTCAAATGTTCTAAATAATGTATGAATCCTCATACTTTTTTTTGTTTTACTATACATACTTTTGTCCCGTTGCAACCTGGTGTTCCTCTTGGGCCTGGAGGTCCGTCCTGCCCCGGGAGACCCTATGAAACAGAGGAAGTAAAGAAAAATGACAACCAAAGCACAAAAGAGTTGTCACGGTTGCTATGTTTTAAACTTACAGGAAGTCCTGGTGTTCCTGGGAATCCAGGTAATCCAGAAGGTCCCTAAGAAGATTGATAACAAGAATCAGAAAGGGGAAATGCACTTTTTTTTTTTTTTTAATTGTGCCCATTATTCACAATTCCTACGTAAGACAAAAACACATATGTCTTTTTTTTTTTTTTGTGCATTCTAATTTGTAATATAAAGCAAGTACAAGGTGGCTAATAGTGAAGCTAATGGACGTAATCTATTGCGTCCATGAAGTCTTCTAAAAAAACATCCAAAAAGCGGCAACAATACTGCATTTACATCTCGTGACATGAATATTGACCAAGTATCAGGCATATTGTTATTATAAGCGCTAACAATAAAGAAGTACTTTGATCAGCGCAGGAATAAACACACGCTGCGAAATAGCTCCGTGCCTGCCTACTTTATGGGTTATAGATAAACCTACCGGTATGTGTAATATTCTTAGGTAATACGATCTCCGAGCGGTCCCTGAAGTATACACGAATATGATTGGCCCAAGAAACGAGGAACTTCCTGTTTTAGCGTTGCCTGAAATGTGATGTGTTATTCCCAGGAGTCGTGAATAAAAGTACAGTCAGCAGCACGTCGTTTGTTGGCTCAACTTATTTTCACAATACAGAATAAGACACTATGGATAACTGAGACATATATAATATATATAATCCTTCTCAGGTGAGAGACGAAGCTAAAGACAGTGCCTTTAAGGCACGCCCCCAATATAGTTGTCCGGCTGGAAATCGGGAGATTTTCGGGAGAATGGTTGTCCCGGGAGATTTTCAGGAGAGGCACTGAAATTCGGGAGTCTCCCGGAAAATTCGGGAGAGTTGGCAAGTATGACACAGACTAACACAACAAACACAACTATACAGTATGCAGCTATTGGCATACTGAGCCGGAGTTGGTAATGTTAATTCTAGATTATAAATCATGAATCTCCTTGGACAGTAGAAGGTTGTGGCCATTAGCTGAGAAGTTGGTCAACTTTTATGTTTAACTTTGGACCCGGATATTGGGAGAAAGACACAAAAAGACGCCCGTTTGCGCCCACTTTTTGTTTATTATTGTGTCCCTTGCGAGGGAATTATGATTAATTCTTCATCTCAGCAGGAAGATCTGAGCCGAGGATGTCGTTGTGGCTTGTATAGCCCTTTGAGACACTCGTGATTTAGGGCTATATAAATAAACTTTGATTGATTGATGATTAATTGATAAACATCTCATTGTCATGTCTGTGATTATGTTTTGTTTTAGTCATGTTCGGATTTGGTTTTGGACTTTTTGTGCACTTTTATTTGTCACCATAGCAACCATTAGTTTCACCTGGTTCACATTGTCATGTCACGCACCTGTTCACGTTTCGAGTCACGCACCTGTTTTCACTGATCACGTCATTATTTAAATCTGTCTGTTTGTTGTTCGTCCTGGCGTCCTCGTACTTTTTCATCACTCTGATTCATGTCATGTTCACAGTTCTTTACCAAGTAAGTTTTTGTTTATTATTGCCACAGTTTGTGTTTTTGTTTTATTGTTCATAGTTTCTGCCTTTGTGCAAGTTTTGTGTTTATACCCAAGTTTTGTATTTCCGCCTTTGTGCGCGCCTTTTGTTTTCATAGTCAAGTTGTTACCTCCGCTGAGAGCGTCTTTTGTTTGTACTTTTTTTGAGTTCGAATTAAAAATGTATTTAAATTCACGTCTTGCACGCGCCAACTTTCCATTGCCTTCTGGGAGAACAAACCACGCCATAGACCCAGTCCTGACACTCATCAGTGGGCATTCCACTGAGAGCAAACATTGTGCAGTAAGTGATTGTTTTATTATGTTCGTAGTTTGTATTTATTGTTTAGTGCTTAGCAATAATGCTACCTGCTGGGTCTGTTTATCACTCAGCTTCCAAAACTTGTAGCTCATTCTCCTTTTTTTCAGGTTAAAAAATATTAAAGTCCTGGATCATCATTTGCCCCAAAGTAGTTGTTGGTTCCCATAAGGTCTGCCATGATTAGCAATAGTGAACGCTGTGAGGTGTCTGTGAAATTAAAGCGCCGCCGTATGCTTAAAATGACCATAATACATAAATAATACTTGTTATTATGAATGTTACGGCGTGGCCCATTTGGGAGAGTGGCCGTGCCAGCAACTTAAGGGTTCCTGGTTCAATCCCCACCTTCTACCAACCTCATCACGTCCGTTGTGTCCCTGTGCAAGACACTTCACCCTTGCTCCTGCTGGGTCGTGGTTAGGGCCTTGCATGGCAGCTCCCGCCATCAGTGTGTGAATGTGTGTGAATGGGTGAATGTGGAAATAGCGTCAAAGCGCTTTGAGTACCTTGAAGGTAGAAAAGCGCTATACAAGTATAAACCATTTACCATTACCATTTACTACATTACACATACACTATAAACGCCGATGGAGGTTTTTGGATGTTTTATAGAGCGCTTTATAGATGGGTTGCATATGACGTCACACAACAATTTTCTTCTTTGTGGCTTAATTCACATGATGGTCAAGCAGCTTGAGCGTAGGTAGCATTAAAACAAGTGAGAGTGAGTGTAGAGTTTGAGCAGACTATGCCCTATTACTGTTCTGTTCTTGGGTGTTCCACTCGTTCAAATAGAGAGATAGGAAAGAGCTTTCATAGAGTCGCGAAAGAAGTGGTTCATAAAGGAACTAATGTTACAGAAAAAAATGAAAGTGCATCGAAGGAAATGTCTCTTAAAAATATCACTTTCATCATCTTGTGCAATACAATCGGACCATTCTTGTGTCTGCAGCGATCACTTTGTAAAATGTTTGTTTGAACATTTGACTTGTTTGAGAAACTTGCTGTGGTGCAATCCAGTTTGTTCTCTACTATATTAGTAGTGTTTGAGAGCAGAACTAAACGTAAAGAAAGGACAAGAGATCGCATTGTGTTCTTTTGTGGTTGCTATGCCTAAATATAACTACAAAGACCTGTTTGTGCAAGTAAACTAATGTCATGTTAAGTCCTAGTAAAAAATATTTTAATTGTTGGTCCAATCCACCGTATTTCCTTTATCCATTTTTATAACAGAAACTAAAAGCTTAGTTGTTGTTGTGCAGGAAAGCCAAGTGCTTTATTCGACACATTTAGCGGCTTTAATTGGTGCTATTTGTTAGCATCAAGAAAATATCCTTAATAGTATCAATAAACTAGATGAATAAATCTCTGGTAGGCTCAACAGAATATACTGAATGTAACATTGCTGAACAACAGGGACATCTGCAGCTAAATAATGAGACACAATATGAACTTCACACCATAAAAACAACTGCAGACAGGAATTGTAGATGAGACTAATATTTGTGGCAGGAAATCAACTGCAAACAAACTTATCCTTTTTTTCATTAGCGTTTCAATCACAGCAGCACGGCACTCGTTATGTCAATCAAGTACGTTACTTAGCGATGCACGAATAAATCAAACTTTGTCTTTCACCAATTAATGTTTAATTTGTGGACCCCTCAGATGTAAAGACATGATGTGCCTCTAATCTTTTTTTCTGTAAATACCCTAAGTGTCAAATGATGTGAGGTCGTAGTGAGCAGTAACATCTTGGTGAAATGGTTTAAATCATTCAAAAAATACTTTTTCTTAAGAGTGTCCAAATCCACTTCATCCTGTTATAAATATTTGTTTCATGATCGCTTTTATATTTGCCTCTAAACCTTTCAAATTACACCTAAATCTGCACTGATTCAGTTAAATAAACAGTAGCCTAATGGGGCTCTAGACCAGGGATGTCAAACATGCGGCCCGCGAGATGAGTTTGCTAAGTGTAATTTTGAGCTGCATTTTTAAATTAAAGAAACTGCTGTTCTAAATGTGTCCACTGGATGTCGCAATAGCAATTCTGTTAGGCAAGCAAATAGTTACATGGCAGCCCCAGAGTTTGACCTATAAGTAAAAATTCCTCACATGAATCAACAGACCGTACAAAACAACAAATGTACCTTTAGGGTGTAGGCTCAACCAGTGAGTATCTACCAAATTTGGAAGATACCTTTGGGGGACTGACAAGCACGTGTGTGCAAGATTTTAGCCAGATTTGTTGAAAAACATGGCCGCCTTTAAGCAAAACATTGATGCGAAACCTGGCAACTAATTGTAAGTAATAGATTGTTCAATGATTATGCAACTTTGAGGATATTTATATTACATACATGTATACTAGCATGTTTTCCAAAGCACCACAACCTATATGGAAAGTGGGGCTTTAAAACAAACCGAAGTAAAACAAACACTTAAATTGCTGCGTGAGACACTGCACATTGATATAGTTCTGTGAAAATGATTGTCTTCTGTGCAAATTGAAAGAAAGTGAATAATGGAAATGACAAATGAGGTAGTTAATACATAGAATATTTTTTATATATGCTTTATTTTGTTTTTTGTTCAATCCTAGACGGGCTGTGACTTAAAGTTTTTTCTTTAAAATTTCCCTTCAGAATGTAACTAATTTGAAGTGTTTTGTCCAGAGGATTATTTGCTTGTTATATTTTGGGCCAAAGTAAAACAATCTGAACAATCTGTCCTAGTTGTATTTTTAAGTTATCATTGGCATGATTTTACTCATCCGGCCCACGTGGGAATAGATTTTCCTCCATGCAGCCCCTGAGCTAAAATTACTTTGACACCCCTGCTCTAGACAATCGCCTGAAAACCGGAAGTGCCCGGATGTGCCTCCAGGTCACGTGATCGCAACCCAGCTATAGGCGGAATAAAGCCATTAGAGAAAACTTATGTATGCTTGTCTCACATAAGGATAGTGATGGACAAAATAAAATAAAATTAAGTTCCCCTTCAATGATGTGAAAGATGAGAGACTTCAGTAAAGTTGAAACGGTGACATCTGCTGGCCAGAAGATGGCATTACAACAAAGTGCCAATCGTTTTCCAGAATGAATTGAGACCAATACAAAACACTTGAAACACTCACTCTTATTCCTTTTGGGCCATGTAGCCCCATAGGACCATCACTCCCCTGAAAGATAAAACATATTTGAAGTAAAACCACAAAGAAATAAATAATAAAATACAATCGGTAGAAAATGGATGGATGGATGGGGCCTTGGTTTTGTTTATTGGCCACTGACCTTCTCTCCTCGGCCTCCGATCGGCCCTTCAGGTCCCGGGAACCCGGGCACTCCTGGTTGTCCGGTGAGTCCTGGGAAACCCCGGTCACCCTGACACATCAGGACGTAGCGTTAGTTTACAATTGAACGCATTATAGGCTGGTTTATTTAAAATAATGCAACACCTTATCTCCTTTGACTCCGCTGCAGTCACATTTGGATCCTACACATCCTTGGCATGCCTGTAGGAGAAAAGACAAGTCTTTTATTCAAACAGAACCAAATTGAGCTACCAAAAAGTATCTACTAAGACAGGGGTGGGCAATTAATTTTTACCGGGGGCCGCATGAGCAACCCGAGCACTGCTGGAGGGCCACATCGACAATATTTCAATTAAATTTTGCTCAATATTATTTTTGATATATACCGTAAGATAAATAATAATAATAATAATAATAATTAATAATAATAGTAATACTTCAACATAGTGTATGTAACAGCATTCCATGACTAATATAAATAAATTAACATTAATAATAAATGACAGTAAAATAAGCACACGTATGACTGAGGAGTCATAGTGTAACTTTGTGTGATGTTTGAGTTGTCCGACTTTTTGTGTGGCCATAAACGCACCAGTGGTTTAGTGCTATGCGTGTTGGTGACAGATGACAAGTTGGTTTTGGCCTGGTTTGTACGGCAGAAAATGACTAGTTTTTCGAGATAGAAGTGTTTTACTTATGTTTTTGGTGTGGTTATGGCCGAATATAAACAGTTTTGCTCAATAAAGTGATCGATATAATTCCTGGCCTCGAAGCATCTCGATAGACGTTACAATAATTGAACGGTGTTCAATTGAACGGTGTTGACGAACACCATTAGGGCCGCTTGTTGTCACTGTCACTCAAAGTTGCATTGCAAAATTACATAGAATAAATATGTTTATTTTGTTTAGAATTCAGATGGGATTTGATTTGGTGCGCGGCATATATTTGCTGCGCGCAGCGGACGCTTGAGCAGTGCGCAATTGCGCAGGCACGCACCTTAGAGGGAACGTTGCATGGCAGTCCATGTCTTGTTGGAAACACGCCATTCTTCATCAACTTTTCTCTTTTTAGCGTCTCGGGTGTAAACCGTGCATCACTTGTCGCTGCATGTGCACCTTCACTCGCAGGTTACACACTGACACACGCCCATAAATAATAATTTTCAAAATAAAAGCAGCACAGTTGTATTGCGCGCACGACATAGATGTTTTTTCAACTTTATTTTGTAATTAATGATTGCAGCTGTTCACATTCACTCACAGTCACGCACACGCATACGTCCACACGGAAGTAATACAAATAACGATTTTCAAAACAAAAGCAGCACCGTTGTATTGCACACTCGACATAGATACTTTTTAAAATGTATTTTGTAATTTATAATTGGCCTCACGCGGGCCGGACAGGGACGCACAAAGGGCCGGATGCGGCCCGCGGGCCGCAGAATGCCCAGGTCTGTACTAAGAGCTTTCAAAAAAAACTGAAAAATATGACTTTCCAGTCTTTGCCACAGGAGGGCGGTCATGCAACCTAAGAGACTAAATAGATAAAGTACTCCTTGTCTACAGGAGGGCGCTCACTCATTTTCTGGTACCAGCTATTCTTCCCACATAAAAGTCAGAGGACTCTGCAGGTTTGTTTGTTGACGGCACAGCAGCTGCAAGGTCGTTGTGAACAAATCAACAGCCTTGCGTAATGTATGTGGAGAAAGCGAAATCAAATCAGACTCAATCGTTCCTGTGCACAAACAAGACCACTAACAGGGTGGGACGGTGGCTCAGTGGGCTAGAAAGCTGAGAAAAGGGGAGTGCCAAGCTGCTGATGAAGCTTTCCCATGCTTGTTGACACAGCGGGCATGGACTGCACGCATGCCAGGCACTCTGGTTTTTGTGAGAACCACTCAGTGGCATGAGGGAGGACCGACAGACAAGTCAGCATTCTTCTGCAAAAAAATGTTCAAAGATAAAAGTGTGTGCCTGACTGTGTTGACATGACTTCAGGGGCGTTAAACCAGGCGCACAATGACAATACCAATACGTTTTGCTTTCACAGTCTCACAGTAGTTGTAGTTCATATTTCGCCTCAGTGAATCGCAGCTCTCCCAAAGTCCGGCAGCACTCGGGCAACCCCAAACCATGATGCTACCACACCATCAACTACCTTACGACTCACTTGTGTTTCCAGTAATGAAGACAACAAGGGCTGTTAGCGCTACCGGAACAAATCATAGAGCCGGGGCGTGGCACAATGTGCTATCGGGTGGATATCCCTGGCTTGTAGCTCGGTAGTCGGCACGCTCACGTCTCATGCCGGCGACCTGGTTTTGCGCTTCACTCAACGTAGTAAGAAAAACCTAACAGTCAAGAGAGAGAGTACATAACCGCTACTCTTGCGTTTTTTTCCCTTTTCTTTGCGCTTTGCCGCTTCGCTTTGATGTTCATATGAACTGTCACTCATGTTAACTTCGTAGTAAAAATGCTCACCTAGCTTGTACTGTGTTGACAAGTGACGGTTGACAATGGTGGACGGTTGATTTGACCCAAAATAAACTCGCAGACAATGTCGTCAATCCACTTGTAAATTTGCACGTGAAAAGTGAAATTTGAGAGTGAAAATAAAGTCATACAGCACAAAATGTTATACCTTTTTTTTTTTTTTCTACACCGACTTAAGTCAGTCTAGTCAAGTTTTGAGCAACCATACATACTGACTGGGGCAACCTCGCTCTTTTATCGGTAGTGTTTAGAATACAATTGTTTGCATGATCCCTCAGGTGGTACTGCATTAGTGTGTAAAGGATATCACCACATGGGCTCAGGAACACTTCAGAAAACCACTGTCAGTAACTACAGTTGGTCGCTACATCTGTAAGTGCAAGTTAAAACTCTACTATGCAAAGCCAAAGCCATTTATCAACAACACCCAGAAACGCAGCCGGCTTCGCTGGGCCCGAGCTCATCCAAGATGGACTGATGCAAAGTGGAAAAATAATGTTTTGTCTTCTCGTGCAACATTTTTTTTTTACTTATTTGTGCTTTTTCAAAGTTTTCCCACCATATGTATAATAAGAGTGCCCACGTTCCATTCTAATGAACAAGTGTCTATACACTCTCAAAACAGGGCTGTGTCTCAAGTACTTATACATAGGGCCTGATCTACTAAGATCCAAAGACTGTACCACGCACTTAAATGCGTGTGCAAACTATACATTTGCACATGCTATTTGTGGCCGTGTGCTATGAAGTTTGCACGTATTTTAATTCATGCAAACCTTCAGTAGATCAGGCCCTTAGTATTCTAAGCCGAGTACTGTTGTGTACTCAAAATGGCCAGAATGGCGAGTGCACAGTTATGTACACTTACTACCCTCAACAGTGGCCATCTTGGCTACATAATGGAAAGGAAGGGACTCGAATGGTTAAATATATCAAAGGAGCTGAAACAGGTTATTATTGTTATTGTTGTTACAGTGTTTTACATTGTTTACTTGTTGCTCATGTATGGAGCTGCACAGGGTAGAATTCCATTTTGGCCAAGAGCAGGAGGCTCTAGTCTTGGGTTGCGGGTTCAATTCTCCGATTGGCACACATTTTTGGATGAAAAGATCCAGGAAGCTGTATGTGTTGGGAGTAAACACAAAACCTTGACCGCAGGGTTAGGGTGTGTGCTTTGACAAGCCCTGGATCTCCAGATTAGTTTTTGGTCTGCTTCAGCTCAATGCCGTCTGCACGCACAAGAACTCACTCATTTATTTGTTATCGTGCAGCCTGTCTTTCCTTTTTTATTGAACTTTTTTATTTTTAGAATTTGGCATTTTGAGTGCTTTAATGCACACACTCAAAATGCTAAGTGTAAGTTAAGTTAAGTACCAATGATTGTCACACACACACTAGGTGTGGCGAAATTATTCTCTGCATTTGACCCATCACCCTTGATCACCCCCTGGGAGGTGAGGGGAGCAGTGAGCAGCAGCGGTGGCTGCGCCCAGGAATCATTTTTGGTGATTTAACCCCCAATTCCAACCCTTGATGCTGAGTGCCAAGCAGGGAGGTAATGGCTCCCATTTTTATAGTCTTTGGTATGACTCGGCCCGGGGTTTGAACTCACAACCTACCGAGTATGGATTGACACAGAGCCTTGGAAGGTACCGTTTTTTCTCACATCCTGTTTTATTTTGAAGTTTTACTGTCACCGGTCTTTACTTCCTGTTTAATGACCTCACACTTTTGAGCTTTGTTATGCAGTCGGAGAATGTCTGATGACAGTATGAATGTACGGAACCCCTAAAGCAGTGGTTCTTAACCTGGGTTCGATGGAACCCTAGGGGTTCGGTGAGTCGGGCTCAGGGGTTCGGCGGAGGTCAAGACACACCCGACTCATCATGTGAATAAAAACTTCTCCCTATCGGCGTATTATGGATACCCCCAAACATTGTTCCTTCTAATTTTCCATCTGATTTGCAGGTGTGTAATTTGTTGTGAGTTGGTTTTGTTGTTTGAGGAAGGTGATGTTCATGCACGGTTCATTGTGTGCACCAGTAAAAAAACATGGTAACACTTTAGTATGGGGAACATATTCACCATTAATTAGTTGCTTATTAACATGCAAATTAGTAACATATTGGCTCTTAACTAGTCATTATTAAGTACTTATTAATGCCTTATTCGGCATGGCCTTATTATAACCCTCTAACCCTGACCCTAACCCCAACCAAATAACTCTAAATTAAGTCTTAGTTACTTAGAATATGTTCCCCATACTAAAGTGTTACCAAAAACATATAACTTTGTCTTGAATTAAAAAAAAAAAAAACATTTTAATTTCACTAAAGAAGGGTTCGGTGAATGCGCATATGAAACTGGTGGGGTTCGGTACCTCCAACAAGGTTAAGAACCACTGATCTAAAGGGACATGGAGGGGAAAAAAATGTTTTGCGAGATCTCGCAAAAGTTTTTTTTCCTATGTCAGTGAACCGGAAGTGTAACAGACACAAAAAAAAAACCAGACGTACTATTTTAGTATTGGCCTAATATATAAAGACACCAAATCGTATTATGGTCCCACAACAGAGCACAGAGTCTGTGTCTGTTTTACTTCCAGTTCACTGACATAGGAAAAAAACCTTTTGCGAGATCTCGCAAAAGGTCCATGTCCCTTTAGGGCGCCGTAGAAATGAACACGATATTTAAAAAAAAAAAAAAGATTAGTCTTATATAATGTTTAATTGTGATTTTGAGTTTTGTCTGTGAAGGTGGGCTGAGCTAAATAACCCACGTAAGAGTCAAAGGGCCATGTAATCCACTTAGAAAGGTCACTGAGCTGCAGATATTCACTCCCTCTCTCTGGATCTTTCTTTCTTGTCTCTTTTGGCATTCCGCTTTTTTCGTCACGTCAAGGCAATCCCAGTCATCAGGCCTGAGGGGGGAGTCGGAGCCCCCGCTGCCTCGACTGACAAGCCGAGACCGGCCTGCTGGTCCGTGCACAAGCAGTCATTACTGAGAGTCCTGGTTTGTCAAACAAAAACAGCGGATTATTTTGTGTGTTTGTATTTTACTTTTATTATAAAATGTGTACAGTCACATTTAGGGTTACGGATCGTTTTTATATTATCTGGTAAAGGTTTGCCCCAACCGCCACTTAAAACAAGGAAAACATGCAAATTGTGTCGTTTTTATTTTTACGAAATGTTGTCTCGTGTAGTACTGTAATCTAAATACTTCAATAATATTGGTTGGTTGGTTGAAGTTTATTTTGAACATGTATACACAGTGTTGGCGCTAGGAATTTTCAAAATGGGGTCCTAGGGACCCCATCAAGTCATAAAAATGGGGTCCCACAGTACATTTTTGGGGTGCCACTTTTTTTTTTAAATGTATGCATTATCCTGTTGTATCTCACATTGTATATTGTGTTTTGGAAAAAGGTTGTCATAAACGTTACTTAATTTATTATAAAAATAATACAAAAGAAAAACACATTTTTATGCATATGTAAATGTATTCAGTTATAAACATTCATTCACTTTCTTCATTCCTTCATGGATCTAAACTTTACCGCTGCCGGTATTTTTTTCTATATTTTCATTTAATAAGTTGTAGTTGTATTTATTTCAGTATAAAAGAGTAAAAAGTGTTTTGCTTCGGTCATTAAATGATGATAATGGCGTGCAAGGGCATTTATGCATATGACACATTTAATTGATTATTCTCACCTATATGTTGATTGATTGATTGAGACTTTTATTAGTAGATTGCACAGTACAGTACATATTCCGTACAATTGACCACTAAATGGTAACACCCGAATAAGTTTTTCAACTTGTTTAAGTCGGGGTCCACGTTAATCAATTCATGGTATAAATATATACTATCAGCATAATACAGTCATCACACAAGTTAATCATCAGAGTATATACATTGAATTATTTACATTATTTACATTTATTTAGATCATTAGTCCTTTAAAAACCGCCACATCTACACTTTCATGGCAAATAATGCCAACAAACTTAGAATTTTGCAAGTTACTTACAATGTCATTTAATACAGTTTATTGCTCGTCATGACGAAAACAACAACACGCGGGAGTCCTAATACCGGAAATGCAGTATTTGTGATTGATAAAACTTTCGGCGAATCCAAATGTAAGAAATTGTACCGCAAAGTTCATTACTTTGAAGTCGACCAATACAAACACAATAAACGGGTACGGAAATTTGGCTCGGCAGATATAAACAAAACATAACACCGGCGGAAAGCGATAATCGATAAAAAACAAACAAACAAGTAAACCGGAGTTTTGACCCAGAAAAGGCAGGGTCGTTAAAAAAAGAAAAAAAAATCTTCTGGAAATGAGCACCCTTTCTGATTTCAATGTGTAAAAAGACACAAAAAGTGTGTTAACGCCAACACTGTATACAGGTACATAAGCTAGCGTCATTAGCATGAGCTAATATGCTAACACTTTGACGTGCGTCTGTGTTAGTATTATTACCTTACAAGAGCATTCTTTTTGTTTTGTTCCAGTTTCACAAATTCCCTAGTAAATTCTCCAATACTTCACCTTGGTTATTGAGTCGGTTTAGCTGATTGGAGCGCTAGCTTCCGCGGCTAGTGGGTCCATGACGATTACTTCTGTTTTGATTTATCAGCCGTTTTACTGCCGTGTTACAGGCACCGTTTGGAAACAATTAAGGTATGTAAATACCAATTTACAGAATCTTTCGGTGTGAATAACTCATCTCATAACGTATATATATGTGGCTTAGATTTTGGTGTGGCTAGTATATGGAATATATTATTTTTTCCAAACATTTTGTGGGTGCGGCTTATATACTGATGCGCCCTATAGTCCAGATAATATGGTAATTATTTTGTATGAATTCTTTATTTTAATTTTTCGTTTTAACATAGTTTGATATTTGAGCTTCTGTTTTGTTCAAATTAAAATCTTATTTTTTACGGTTTTAAATTTTAATTTTAATTTTCACAACTTTCTTTTTCAGGGAAAAAAACAATATTTTTTTCAGATTCAGACTTTGGACCCTTTTTTTTTAGGGGTATGGATTCATGATCGACAGCTCAGCAAAAAGATAAGGGGCGTAGTCGCCTGAAATGGTTTTCACTTCACAGGTGTGCTTGAAAGCTCATCAAGAGAATGCCAAGAGTGTACAAAGCAGTAAGCAGAGCAAAGGGTGGCTATTTTGAAGAAACTAGAATATAAAACATGTTTTCAGTTATTTCACCTTTTTTTGTTAAGTAAATAACTCCACATGTGTTCATTCATAGTTTTGATGCCTTCAGTGACAATCTACAATAGTCATGAAAACAAAGAAAACACATTGAATAAGGAGAAGGTGTGTCCAAACTTTTGTACTGTATATACAGTATATATATATATATATATATATATATATATATATATATATATATATATATATATATATATATATACATCCATCCATCCATCCATTTCTACCGCTTTTTCCTTTTGGGGTCGCGGGGGGTGCTGGAGCCTATCTCAGCTGCATTTGGGTGGAAGTCGCCACCTCATCACAGGGCCAACACAGATAGACAAACAACATTCACACTCACATTCACACACTAGGGCCAATTTAGTGTTGCCAATCAACCTATCCCCAGGTGCATGTCTTTTGGAGGTGGTAGGAAGCCCGAGTACCCGGAGGGAACAATGGGCAAAATTTGCAGAAATGTGCAGTTCCCCTTTAAAGGGCCTGCTCATACGTTTTGCCTTTGACTCCATTTACATCTCGTGACCTGAATATCAACCAAGTATTAGCGATATTGTTATTATAAGCGTTAACGCAGAAAAACTATTTTTAACCGCGCCCTGATCACAGGGAGCTAACTAGCATATGCTGCTATATTGACATACTGAGCCTATGAGCTGCTGCATCACCTCTGAGCTGGTGAAAGTTAATTCAAGATTATAAATCATGCCTCGCACCTGAATAATAGACGGTTGCAGCCATAAGCCGAGAAGTTGGTCAACTTTGACATTCTACTTATACCCGGAGATGGCAAAAAGGACACAAAATGATACTTATTTGCGGCACCTTTTTTTTATGATTAATTCTTCTTCTAAACGGGAAGATATGAACATCCCATCAGTCGGCATCCCAGTGAGAGCAGACATTGTACAGTAAAAGGTTGTTTTATTACACGCCATCAGTGTGTGTGAATGTGGAAATAGTTTTAAAGCGCTTTGAGTTCCTTAGAAAGGTAGAAAAGCGCTATACAAGTACAACCCATTTACCATTTATTATGTTTGTAGTTTACATGTCGTACAGCATTTAGCAATATTGCTACATAATGCTTAGTGTTTCACTAAAGCTGGATCTGACTCGTACACAGCTTCAAAAATTGCATATTCAGGCTAAAAAATATAAGGTTCTGGATCATCATTTGTCCCAAATAAGTCGTATTTACATCACATTAAATCTGTAATGACTAGTAGTATTTGTTATTGTTGAAGGGAAAAGCGAACGTTGTGATGCGTCTGTGAAATGAACGCATGTTAATCCTGACTCTGGGCACCAGCAGGAGACCACTCCTTGAGGTTCTTGGAGCCCAACATGGTTCATATGGCTCTAACATGTCAAACAATTTACTTTGGCGTGAACAGACTTGTACACAAGCAGACCTGTTTTTAATGTCTATTCTCTGAACGACAGGAAGCGTGTGGAGTGTCCTACTAATATGGACTAATATGGTCATATATCCTGGTTCGGGGCAAGACTCGAGCAGCAGCATTTTCCATGTACTGCAGCTGATTTACAACTTTTATAGAGAGCCCAATGAGAAGGCCATCACAGTGGTCTAGCCTGCTGAAGACAAAGGCAGGGATTAGTCCCTCCAAGTCTGGTTAGATACGTTTCTTTGGATTTTGGCAATGTTTCTCAGGTGGTAAAAAGCTGTTATTGTTACCTATTGACGTAACGTGGCTGCTAAAGTTCAAGTCTGATTCCATTAATATTTTTTACATAATAATAGATGATTCATTTTCAGAGCAAGATGACTGATAACACGTTTTCTTCGTTTCTGTGGACCGCAGACAATGATTTCAGTTTGCTCTGAGTTGAGCTGAACAAAACCCTCGGCATCTACACACTGATTTGTTTGACACAGTGACAAAGTCAATCAGCGTTCACCTGTCGTCAGTGACTTGCAGATATGAGTGTCATCTGCATATGTCTCTTCGAGGTTTATTTCTGACAGTCCAAAAATGACACTCACACAAAGGACTCTCTCTCTCGCCATAGTCTGTCATTGCACCGATTGCCGACTTCTCGCCACAATAAAGCAGCCATTTGTGCATAATAGGCGCGTAACGCTTGATCGATACATCGATTTATTTTCCTAAATATCAAGTAAATTGATCTGTGCTCTGCAAATTTAGGTATCAATCCAAGATTGTTTTAAAAGGGAATCAATCTCTTTTATCGATACTATTAAAAAGGAAAACATTAACAACAACTTTTTACGAAGTTTTACACTTTTAAAGCTAAGGACGTTAAATGTCTTTGATGTCAACAAGGCAGCACAGGGGTTAGTGCGTGTGCCTCACAATATGAATGTCTTGGGTTCGATCCTGGACTCGGGATCCTCCTGTGTGGAGTTTGCGTGTTCTCCCCGTGACTGTGTGGGTTCCCTCCGGGTACTCCGGCTTCCTCCCACCTCCAAAGACATGCACCTGGGGATAGGTTGATTGGCAACACTAAATGGTCCCTAGTGTGTGAATGTGAGTGTGAATGTTGTCTGTTTATCCGTGTTGGCCCTGTGATGAGGTGGCGACTTGTCCAGGGTGTACCCCGCCTTCCGCCCGAATGCAGCTGAGATAGGCTCCAGCACCCCCCGCGACCTCGAACGGGACAAGCGGTAGAAAATGGATGGATGGACATACTTGCCAACCTTGAGACCTTCGAATTCGGGAGATTGAGGTGTGGGGGGCGGGGTTTGGTGGTAGCGGGGGGTGTATATTGTAGCCCAGAAGAGTTAGGGATGCAAGGGATTCTGGGTATTTGTTCTGTTGTGTTTATGTTGTGTTAAGGTGCGGATGTTCTCCCGAAATGTGTTTGTCTTTCTTGTTTGGTGTGGGTTCACAGTGTGGCGCATATTTGTAACAGTGTTAAAGTTGTTTGTATGGTCACCCTCAGTGTGACCTGTATGGCTGTTGATCAAGTATGTCTTGCAGTCACTTTCGTGTCTATGCAGAAGCCGCATACAACATGTGACTGGGCCGGCACGCTGTTTGTATGGTGAAAAAGCGGCCGCGTCGACAGGTTGTAGAGGACGCTAAAGGCAATTCCAGCACGGCACGCCCTTAATATTGTTGTCCGGGTGAAAATCGGGAGAAATTCGGGAGAATGGTTTCCCTGGGAGATTTTCAGGAGGGGCACTGAAATTCGGGAGTCTCCCGGAAAAATCGGGAGGATTGGCAAGTATGTGGATGGATGGGTGTGAATGGGAGTGTGAAAGTTGTCTGTCTATCTGTGTTGGCCCTGTGATGAGGTGGCGACTAGTCCAGGGTGTACCCCGCCTTCCGCCCAAATGTAGCTCAGATAGGCTCCAGCACCCCCCGCGACCCCAAAAGGGACAAGCGGTAGAAAATGGATGGATGGATGGATGATGTCAACAAAACATAAATGGCGAATAGCTAGGGTGGTTGAGAAAGGTCACAAAAAAACGACAATATCATTAATTACAACACAACAACTTTCAGCTACAGCACGATTGCAAAAGCCATAACTAATACGAATGACAGCACAACTTTAAGACACAAAAGACGCAATTGCTGCCCGTGACAGCGGAGCCAATTAGGCGACACACTGACTTCCGGAACACAACAACATAAAGTGTGACACACAACGCGCAACTGCTAGCTTAGGAGAAGTCATTTAATGAGAAATAAATAAATAGAAGAGATGGATGAAGGAAGTTATGAAAATTAGGAAGTGAGGGCCAACACCATCAACACACCTGGGACGCTGT
The DNA here is from genome assembly GCF_033978785.1 of Entelurus aequoreus. Lineage (NCBI taxonomy): Eukaryota > Metazoa > Chordata > Actinopteri > Syngnathiformes > Syngnathidae > Entelurus > Entelurus aequoreus. The sequence goes on from NC_084742.1 coordinate 46,326,442, forward strand.
CCTTCGTTTGTGACGCCAGGGCAAAGAACAGATACGGTATCGGAGAACTTTATTTAGCAGGGAATTCAACTGTTAAAATGTTGGTTACTGTACTTTTATTTTAAATTGCGTCAATGTTTAAAATGATAGCAGGAAGTGTTTCCTCCTGTTAATTCAACCTAAAGTGTTGGTTGCACTTTATTCAAATAAGATGTGAATGCATTGGCCATTAATTGTTGTTTACTTGCTTGTTTGTATCCATAATTAAGTTATACGTAATTCCCTTACAACAAACAACAGGAAAAAAGGAAACTTCAGCTGCACTGTCCAGTCACATTGGTTGATTTCCCCCCCCTAAAAAGTTACTGAATCACTAAATAGTTTTGGATCGAATTGTTGTAAAAACATAAGATCGTTCCTGAATCGTATCCGCAACAACAAATATCAAATCGAATCGTTGGTAAAACGAATCGTTACATCTCTAGTGCGTAACTGTTCCAGTTTGCAGGTACATTGCAAAAGTGATAAATATAAATGCAAAAACAGCGGCCGCAAATATTTTCAGTCTTGCTAAATCACATTCAGACTTTAAAATCTTTATATTTGCATCTCCTCCTCCCAGTATTGCGGGTGTTCTGATAATATGTCTATATTCTGCATATACATCACAGCAAACACGCTTCTATAGCTAAACTGCTTTACTGTAAGAGACGCAAGCCGGATAGGTCAGCTTTGATCAGGACCTGAGTGCATACATTCTGCTGTTTCAGTGTAAATATTCCACACAATTCATGCACAAATTGGTAATTGATGCACATTTATGGCAATGTTAAACTACTGTTAAAACGGTATTTGATAGTTCAGCCTACATGCGAGAGTTGTATATTAATTGAGCAAATGAAGTTCAGGGTAACGTTGAATTATAATAATAATGGATTAGATTTATATAGCACTTTTCTACACACTAGACCAAGCCTGAGCAATTATTTTGACTCCGGGGGCCAGATTTAGAGAAAAAAATGTGTCGGGCCGGTATATCTATTTTTAGGAACACTAATACAAAACCTCACAATAATGTCTGATTGAATGCTAAAAACATTATGACTAGGGATGATACTCGAAACCGGTTTTCCCGGTTGTTCGATAAGAAAAGAACCGAGTCCTCGGACTCGAATCCCTTTTTAAAAACCGGTACCCGTTATCGAGACCACTATAGTAAAGAAAAAGAGTTGGTTCTATATTTGAACCCCTCGGAACGAATCCCGTCCCGACCAGAAATGCTCCGTGTGACATCACAAGAAATCAGTCACGTAGCTCGGTCATTAAGCGCAGATAGCGAAAGCAGGAAAAAAATGGACGGGAAAAAGCGCTCCAATGTGTAATAAAGTTCAAAACAAAAGGTATAATCCAATGAATAACTTTACTGGGAGATTTGAGCAGACTACAAACACATGACGAACACTTTTACGACCAACCGGAAACATAGCAACGCACCTCCTTTACGGCAGCTGTCGCAACGTTCTTATAGCAACCGCAGCACATACATATATGACATGATCTCCCTTTTTCAACTTTTGTTTTTCTTTCCTTGTAAACAAAACAAAATCACACTGTATATGTGTTGTCTGTCTAATTATAAATAATGCAGACGAGGCGTGTTGGCTGAGTTCTTGACGTTTACTTTCACGGGTGACGACATGCAACAACACTTTTCGGGGCTACCGCGCATGCTCGTCACTCCCGTTGCATGATGGGTAGTGTAGTTGTTATATTCCCTAGCTCAGGGGTCACCAACATTTTTGAAACCAAGGGCTACTTCTTGGGTACTGATTAATGCGAAGGGCTACCAGTTAGATACACACTTAAATAAATTGCCAGAAGTAGCCAATTTGCTTAATTTACTTTTAACTCTGTTATTATTAATAATTAATGATATTTATCTTTGTGGAAACACTGATCATCTTGATGATTTCTCACAATAAATATATATAGAAACAGATAAATATCAATATGCAACACTTTATTTTTATATTTTCTCTAAGTGCACATTTTTCAAATTGAACATTTTCAAATGATCACTTTTAAGACAGTCTTGTGAAATCACAATATCCCATTTTAACTAGCTAGCCACTAACATTTTTTAACAAATCATGAATTACTTTGCACCATGTTTGTACAAATAATAACTCATGTAAAATACAAAAGTAAACTCTCAAATTTTTAAATCATGTCCCACTTTGAACTGGACACCAAATCTGTTATCTGTTTCTTTGTCAGTTAGTGGGAAGCCTGGCATTGCATGCTGTTAACTAGTGTGTTGTACTCTGGTGTGTAACTTGACACTGCAACTCTGAGTGAGTCTTGCAGATGTGCATCAGTGAGTTCTGTGTTTGTTCTTGATGAAGTTCATGTCAGAAAAGGCTGATTCACAAAGATAAGATTTTTCCTCATTGTTTGCGGAACCTTCTTAATCTTTTGGACATATTTTCACAGCAATCTGGCCTTAAGCTTAATTATGATAAATGTAAAATGTTGAGGATCGGAAATCTAAAGGGAACGTCCTTTCGAATGGAATGCAAAATGCCTGTTTTGTGGACAGATGGACCAGTTAACATACTTGGTGTTGTTGTCCCAGAAAATCTGGAAGATCTAGGCTTAGTAAATTATGATAATCGACTAAGAAACCTGGACAAAATTATGCAATTATGGAAAGGGAAATCCCTAACCTTGTATGGTAAAATGTCTATTGCCAACTCGTTAATTATTCCTCAATTTATTTATTTGTTTTTGTCATTACCAGCTCCATCACAAAACTTTTTTAAGATTTATGAGCGGAGGGTCTTCGATTTTGTCTGGAACGGCAAACCAGAAAAGATTAAAAGAAAGGTTTTGTACAAAGAGTATGAATATGGGGGCCTGAAACTTCTCAACCTTGAAGCTATGTGTCTGTCTTTAAAAGCATCAATTGTTCCAAAGATGTATTTAAACATTGAGTGGTACACAAATGTCCTGTTGGACAAAAAACATGTACTGTATCAAAAGAAATTGTATCCTTTTTTACAAGTGATCCCCTCCCAGAGAGTCTGCTGGGAAACATGGCAGGGTTCATAAAGGAAACAATCCACTCATAGTGGTGTTTTCAATTTTATGTGCCAGAAAAAAGAGACGATATTTTGCAGCAGTTAATATGGATGAACTCTAATATTGTAATAGATAGAAAGCCTTTCTTTTGGAAAAATATGTTTGAAAGAGGAATCATTTTTGTCAATGATATTATCAATGAGAATGGTAAAATGATGAAGTATGATGAATTTAGAACTATGTATGGTGATGCTTGCTCAAGCTTTTCATTTTATCAACTAACTGGAGTAATTGGGAAAAGATGGAAACAAATAATTAATTATGGAACTACTAAATTATTAGTTTTTAAACCTCTAATAAGAAATTCTAGTTGGCAAAAAGGAACTAAAATAAATAGAAAAATATATAATTTTTATTTAATAAAGAAATCTTTGAAGTCTGCCCCATACAACACATATGGAAAATGGGAGGACTTTTTTGACTGCCCGTTGCCATGGGATGCCATATTCAAACTAATCTATAAAACCAGTATCGATGTGCAAAATCGTTATTTTCAAATTAAAATTATTTATAACTTCTTACCCACAGGGAAAATGTTAAAATTATGGAATATGACAGAGTCAGATGATTGCCGATTTTGTTGTCAGGAGCCTGAATCCACCCTGCATTTGTTTTGGTATTGTCATATTGTGTCTTTGTTTTGGGTGGAAGTTGAAAAAATGTGTTTAAGGATTGGTTTGTTTATGAAGCTTAATGTGGTTTCTGTTATTTTAGGAGAGTTCATTGACAATCATGATTTAGTCAATTTAATTATAGTACTCGGTAAAATGTTTATTTTTAAGGCCAAAAACAGATATTCACTTAGTATTACTTTCTTTAAAACATTTATTCAGTATTTTCTAACTTTAGAAAGTTACATGGTTGAAAACGATAATGATGCCAAAAAACATTTAAAAAAAGATGAGAAGTCCTCAAAGGCTTATTTTGAAAGTATAATTATGTTTATAGATTATATGATATCTGTTGTTGTGTTCCCTAATTTGAGTGACCTGGACATAATCTGGACTGTACATAAATGCTTATTTTGAAAATGTAATTTTGTTTATAAATTATATGCAATCTGTTGTGTTCCCTAATTTTTTTCTGTGTACATGAATGAAGGTGTGTGTTGCTGAGTCCGACTTGGACATTATCTCGACTGGGCCTGGTTTAAAAAAAACCTTTAAACAAATCTAATATCATTGACAACCTGGTCTGTTGAAGGTAAGACCCTTTTTAAAAAAAATAAAATAAAATAAGATAAATAAATAAAAAACATTTTCTTGGATAAAAAAGAAAGTAAAACAATATAAAAATAATTACATAAAAAATAGTAATTAATGAAAATGTTAGTGGACCAGCAGCCTATACAATCATGTGTGCTTCAGGGACTGTGTCCCTTGCAGATGTGTTGTCTATGTTGTGGGAACCAGAATATTGGTAGCAGAAAGAAATAACCCCTTTTGTGTGAGTGGGTGTGGATGAGTGTGCATGGGGGAGGTTGTTTGGGTTGATGCACTGATTGAAAGTGTATCTTGTGTTTTTTCTATGTAGATTTAATTTTAAAAAAATAAAAATAAAAAATAAAAAAAAATTATTTTATTTTTTATTATTATTATTTTTTTAGAACAGGCCCGCGGGCGACTCATCTGGTCCTTACGGGTGACCAGGTGCCCCAGGGCACCGCGTTGGTGACCCCTGCCCTAGCTCATAACATCTTTCCCCCTATAAAGAAATAATGTTAACTCAATAAAGTGTATTTGTTTTTTTAGCTTTAACTTTTCATTTTTTAGCATTGTAACCACATTTGCAAACAACTTTTCTATTCATAGAATTTTCTTTCAATAAAGAAATAAAGTGCAAAAATGTCAAAGCATCATAACAAACAGTTATGTCAAATAGCAGCAGAATTGCACTTTTTGGAGAGCTGTATTATTTCCAGTTTTGTGCCCAGGGGACTGATTTTATTTAACACTATATTATTATTTATACACCTATAGTGATCACAGAGACAGGTTGTTTTTGTGTTACCTTATATATTTGTTTTTCTGAAAAATCCCACTTAATATACTTTGGGTAACAACAGTCAATATTTTTTTTTATTTTTTTTTAGGGGGGCAACAGTCAATATTTATTTATTTTTCAGATTAAATTGTTTTCTTATATAATAAAAGTGAGCTTTTGTTAAACCAAATATTGTGTGTTTTTTTTCATATACAACAACCTATCTGGACTCGATAAGAGAATCGATAAGGAATCGGTTCGATAAGAGGATTCGATAATAGACTCGAACTCGATAATTTCTTATCAAACATCATCCCTAATTATGACAGACCGCCTTTAGAAACAGAATGGAATTTTAATTTTTTGTTTACTGAATGAGACACCCAGAATGTACATGAAAATAACGAATATGGGATTTACAATATTTCCTACGGACGATAAAACACTGAATATTGACAACATACCCTCTCGATCGACATATTTCACAATCAAGCGAAACGCAACAAAAATGCAACAAACACAGCCAAATATGAACGCGAAGGGTAAAAAAAAAATCCCCACCTACAATCTTATACATCTGATATATCACAAAGCTTTAGAACTTTGTTGTAAAAAATCTCCTTCCGCGTCTCTCCCTGACACCTGCATTTCAGGCTGGCCGCTCTGGAAACACTCTGTGGAAACGCTAACCCACCCACACTGCTTGGTGCCTCGTCTGAGCTGCTGTGACGTAGATTACCATAGTAACTAATTAGATTACCATAGTAACTAGTATATCATGCAAAAGCGCAGATTCCAACCATTGAAATACTTTGCATAGTTCAAGACTTACGGTCATTTGAAAACATCACTGCACATCATAAAGGCAGCTACAGTTTCCATCTTAAAGATCTAAAAACAATGATTTGGGAATGTCCGGCGGGCCAGATTGATAAGATTAATTTGCCAAGGTCTGCACTAGACACTCAACGCGCTCACAGAGAAGTGAGAACCCATTCACTACCTTGGTGGTGGTAAGCTACATTTGTAGCCACAGCTGCCCTGGGGTAGACTGAAGGAAGCCTGATTGCCAATATGCGTCTACGTCCCCTACGACCTCGACAAAATATTCACACAAATTCACACTCCAATGTGGGAGCAAGGGTGAAGTGTCTTGCCCGAGGACACGGCGGCAGTGACTTGGATGGAAAACGTGTGTGAGCACTGTTGTTGGCGCATTAAGACCAGCATTGGCAGTAAAGTTAAAAAAGAACACCAGACTGTCGGGATGTTACATTACTTACAAGACATTACTTGTTCAATCATCTTCGAGGACTGTGGTGAGTCTGCATTTTTTTGGTGTGGCTTTTGACTTTTGGATTATTCCGGGTTTTTTTGTCTTTCATTATTATACATCAATTAAAACTTGTAGGGACTTGGCAATGTAGTTGGCGTGCTTACGCAATCATGCTGTGCCCTCACCCACTTCTTCCCATCATATTGAACAGACAAAGAAACTTCAAAAGGCGTGGTGACCCAACGCAGAAGCTTAATTGCGCTCGTGTGTTGGAATGCGTGACTGGTGGGTTACATTGTGGTTGTCTGCTTAGTTTCAAAATAGACACTGGGGCAGGTGAAGATGAGTCAAAGGTAGGCGAGCAGGTGGGCGGAAGTGATGGGATTAGACTGGCGAGACTACTGTAGAATGTCCCTTCGTTCATCATAGACTGACTTGCGCACACACACACACACACACACACACACACACACACACACACACACACACACACACACACACACACACACACACACACACACACACTCTTGTATTTGTTACCTTCTTGAGACCTCCGAAAATTGCCCTACCTCTTTAGGACCACCCTTTTTAGATATATAAAGATTTGTATTTACAACATTAGTAATATATACATACTATGCCAATATAAACAAGCTTTATTGTGAAAAATGAGTTGGAATTTCACAAGAGAAACTTAACATTTTGGCAGTATTATAATAAAAGTTGTAGTAATCTATTTATTTATTTAAATATATTTATTTAGTTTATATATATATTTATATATTATTTATATATATTTATTTATATATGCACCTTATTGCTTTTTTATCCTGCACTACCATGAGTTTATGTAACGAAATTTCGTTCTTATCTGTGCTGTAAAGTTCAAATTTGAATGACAATAAAAAGGAAGTCTAAGTCTAATTTTGCTCAACGCAAGTTTAAATTTTACAAGAAAAACTGAACATTTGTGCAATGTTATGATAAAAGTTGGAATTGTACTCAATAACAGTCGCAATTTTACAAGAAAAGCTTAAAAATTTGGCAATTTTATGAAAAGAGTCGTAATTTTACTCGACAAAAGTCACAATTTTATAAGAAAACTGTCATGTCTGTTGATCATGTTTTTGTTTGGCCATGTGCTGTTTGTTTTTTAGACTCTTTTTAGTTCCTGGTTGTGCACTCTTGCTTGTTTTGTTTCCATGACTACTCATTAGTTTCACCTGTCTCACGTTTTGCACTCGCGCACCTGTCACTAATCATGTCGGTATTATTTAAGCTTCCAGTTGCCAGGCAGTCTGTCTGGCGACATCACCCTCTACACACCCTTGTTATTCATGCTGATGATCCATGCTGCTCTTTTTCATGCTCTTTTCTCGTTCCAAGTAAGTTTTCTTCATTCATGCCATAGTTTGCAAGTTTTGTTTTATGTCCATAGTTATGCCTTTGTGCTAGTTTTATTTTATTAGCCTAGTTTGTTCCCCGCCTTGTGCGCACCTTTTGTTTTCACCTTTTGAGTTAAAATTAAAAGATGTCATTACCTTCACGTCGTGTCCGGTCCAGTCGCTTTGCACCACGGGAAAACAAACCACACGATAGTCCTCGCCTTGACAAAAACTTTAAAATGTGGCAATATCAGAATAATAATCGGAATGGACAAAAGTCATAATTTTACTCAAAAAATTTCGCTGTTCTACAAGAACAAAACAAAAAAAAGGCAATATTGTGATAAAAGTCAGAATTTTTTATGACAAATGTCACCATTTTGCATTAAAAAGTAATAATTTTACATAAAAAGTAATAATTTTTCTGATAAAATATTGCAATATTACAGAAACAGAAGGAATGTAAGAAATTGTTCCCAATTTTATAAGAAAAAAGTCAACACATTGTGAGAAAAAGCCTGCTTTTAGGTCATTTCTTTGTTGTTGAATTTTATGTTTGTAACTGGTTTTTAATTTTCATTATTTACTTCAAGTTATTACAGTATGTCTCTATATACATATTTATTTTTATTTGTTTTATTAATTTAGGCTAAAGGGGGCGCATTTCAATTTTTTACACACACTTGTTATTTCATATGTTGACCAGAGGGGGAGCACTTTTAAAACCGACACACAGTCAATTTTAAAAATACCTCCTTTTTGGGACCACCCTAATTTTGATAGATTTCACCACCAGGGGTGCAAATGAGATCTTTATTTTTTGTTTTTTGTTATGTTCTTAAGGTGACGACAAACGAGTCACAGACCACAGATGGCCCCTGTGCTGCACTATGGGCAACCCAGCTCTAGAAGCTAACGGTTAATGGCCACTATAGTCTTAGTACCATCGTGTATTTGTTCATCCTACGGTCACATATGGGACGCGGGTTGTCTTACATCAGTACTGGAAGTCGTAAAATCAGCAGTTTTTTTCGGGGATGAATAGGGAAATCCTTCTTTCATTGCCTTCTTGTTTTAGCATATATTGCTGCCTTTGCACCTGTCAATGTTTACCTTTGTATGCACATTAAATCAACAAAGAAATCCTGACTTTGGAGCAATGTTCACGGACTCTAGTATTTGGCCCTCTATTAAATGCAATGGTTTTCCGTACTGGGACCATGATTTTGGTCCTAACTTGTTCACCGGTCCTCATATGGAAGGAACTTTTTGTTGTTGATGTCTCAAGATGGATAGAAACGCACACACACACACACACACACACACACACACACACACACACACACACACACACACACACACACACACACACACACACACACACACACATATTCTTGTATTTCTTAACTTCTTGAGACCTCCGAAAAATGCCCACCTCTTTAGGACCACCCTTTCTAGATATATAAAGATTTGTATTTACAACATTAATAATATATACATACTACGCAAATATAAAAAAGGTAACCTTTTAGTTAGTTATTTTTTGGGGGGAATTTTTTGTTTGTAATTGTTTTTTAATCATCATGATTTACTTCAAGTTATTACAGTATGGATCTATATACATATTTATTGTATTTTTGTAATTAATTTTGGCCAAAAGGGGGCGTATATAAATTTCTTACACACTTGTTATTACATATGTTGGCCAGAGGGGGAGCACTTCAAATTTTTACATACACTTGTTATTATGTTGACCGGAAGGAGAGCACTTTTAAAACCGACACACAGTCAATTTGAAAAATCCCTCCTTTTTGGGACCAGTCTCATTTTGATATATTTCACCACTAGGGGTGCAAATGAGACTTTCTCTATTAGATGCAACGGTTTTCCTTATTGGGACCATGATTTATGTCCTAACTTGTTCACCGGTCCTCATACGGAAGGTACTTTTCCTTGATGTCTCAAGAAGGGTAGAAATACAAGAACACACCCACGCGCACACACACACACAAACACACACTTAATTGTCAACTGCAGACTAAATAAATATGTTCATTGCCTTTTAGGCAAATTAAGCCCAATAAAAACAGATCAGCGTCATGGGAAAAAAGACCCTATTTGCCAAGCAACAAGACAGACAACACATGAAAGACACAAACAATGAATCATCATCATTAGTCTCAATAACAGAAGAAAGAAGGCCCAGAGTACAGTTAGGTCATTTGATGTGTGTGTGTGTGTGTGTGTGTGTGTGTGTGTGTGTGTGTGTGTGTGTGTGTGTGTGTGTGTGTGTGTGTGTGTGTGTGTGTGTGTGTGTGTGTGTGTGTGTGTTTTCTTGTATTTCTACCCTTCTTGAGACATAAACAAAGTTAAAGTTAAAGTACCAATGATTGTCACACACACACACTAGGTGTGGTGAAATTTGTCCTCTGCATTTGACCCATCCCCTTGTTCACCCCCTGGGAGGTGAGGGGAGCAGTGGGCAGCAGCAGTGCCGCGCCCAGGAATCATTTTTGGTGATTCGTAAAAGTACCTTCCGTATGAGGACCGGTGAAGAAGTTCGGACATAAATCATGGTCCAAATACGGAAAACCATTGCATCTAATAGAGAATGTCTCATTTGCACCCCTGGTGGTGAAGTGTATCAAAATGAGGGTGGTCCCAAAAAGGAGGGAGTTTTCAAATTGACTGTGTGTCGGTTTTAAAAGTGCTCCCCCTCTGGTCAACATATGAAATAACAAGTGTGTGTAAAAATTTGAAGTGCTCCCCCTCTGGCCAACATATGTAATAAGAAGTGTTGTGAGAAATTTTGGCCAACATTTTTATTTTTTTAAATAAAATTATATATATGTATGTATGTATGTATGTATGTATGTATGTATGTATGTATGTATGTATGTATGTATGTATATATATGTATATGTGTGTATGTATGTATATAGAGACATACTGTAATAACATGAAGTAAATAATGAAGATTAAAAACCAATTACAAACAAAAAATTCAACAACAAAAATAAATGAACTAAAAGCAGTCTTTTTCTCACAATGTGTCGACTTTTTTCTTATAAAATTGGGAACAATTTCTCATATTTTTTCTGTTTCTGTAATATTGCATTATTTTCTCGTAAAAGTATTACTTTTTATGTAAAATTATTACTTTATAATGCAAAATTATTCCTTCTTAATGCAAAATTATTACTTTTTAATGCAAAATGGTGACATTTGTCATATAAAATTCTGACTTTGATTACAATATTGCCAATTTCTTTTGTTGTTCTTGTAAAACAGTGAAATTATTTGAGTAAAATTATGACTTTTGTCAAATTTTTGCCAAGTAAAATTCCGATTATTGCCACATTTTAAAGTTTTCTGATAAAATTGTGACTTTTGTCGAGTAGAATTACGACTCTTCATAAAATTGCCAACATTTTAAGCTTTTCTTGTAAATGTGCCACTGTTATTGAGTAAAATTCCAACTTTGATCAAAATATTGCACAAACGTTCAGTTTTTCTTGTAAAATTTTGACTTGCGTTGAGTAAAATTACGACTTTTATTATAATACTAGAGGTAGGCATTTTTCGGAGGTCTCAAGAAGGTAAGAAATACAAGAGAGTGTGTGTGTGTGTGTGTGTTCATGTGTTAAGCATCAGCCTGTGAGTTTATCCCTCTGTGGAGACTGGCGCTCTGGGCCCCGAGCCGTCGCGTTGATCCCTTTCATCGCCGCTGGACTTTGACTACTTCAAGGTGACGACGCTCCGACAGAGGCGACCAAAGCAAATATTTGCATCCCAAGTGTGTTTTGACTAGCGGAGGAAGACCCCCTACCGACGGCTCTCATGCGCCCCTCGCCCGCTCCCACCCAAGCTCGCACGTGTACAATCTTGTCGCCGCGCTCCTCCAGGAATTTGCTCGGAATTTCTCCCGTTTCCTTTGCTCCTTTTCATTTGGGATGATGGATGTTGACCCCCTGTGGTCATCCTCGCCCCTTTAGAACTTATTTTACAAGCATAATGTATACACAGATGAGCATCGTAAGAGAAGACGTCAAAGTTCATTTGACATTCATAGCAAAATCTCATTTTACGGCGCACCATAACCCCAGTTCTTTGTTGCTTCAGCTTTAATATACAGAAAATAAAGCTATAGCCAAAAGTTTGGACACACCTTCTCATTTCAATGCGTTTTCTTTATTTTCATGACTATTTACATTGTATATTGTCACTGAAGGCATCAAAACTATGAATGTGGAGTTATGTACTTAACATAAAAAGGGGAAATAACTGAAAACATGTTTTATATTGTAGTTTCTTCAAAATAGCCCCCTTTGCTCTGATTACTGCTTTGCACACACTTGGCATTCTCTCGATGAGCTTCAAGCACACCTGTGAAGTGAAACCCCTTTCAGGTGACTATCTCATTGAAGCTCATCGAGAGAATGCAGAGAGTGTGTACTTAGTTCAAGTAAAATGCCCCTAACTTTAGTATTTTTTTTTCTTGTTTTTGAACACTGACTTTTTTTAGCCAGCAGTACACTGCAAAAACTCAGTGTTCAAAAACAATTTAAAAAAATACAAAAATTAGGGATATTTTATTTGAACTAAGCAAAATTATCTGCCAATATAACAAGAAAATTTGGCTTGTCAAGACTTTCCAAAACAAGCAAAATTAGCCAACCTCAATGAACCCAAAAATACCTTAAAATAAGTATACTCTCACTAATAACAAGTGCACTTTTCTTGGTAGAAAAAAAGAAAGGAGAACTTTTTGCTCAATATGTTGAAAAATATTCTTAAATTAATGAAATGCTAGTGCCATTATCTTGACATAATGATATGCGCTCGGCATCATGATTTGTTTTTTCATGCTTGAAGAAAGAAATTATTACTTTAAAAAAGTAGTTTTATACTTGTGAGTGTTGATGACACAGCTTTGCAACAGTTGATATTCTAGTTTCAAGCATGTTTTACTCAATATAATAATAATAATAATGGATTAGATTTTATATCGCGCTTTTCTATTGTTAGATACTCTAAGCGCTCACAGAGAAGTGGGAAGCCATCATTCATTCACACCTAGGTCATTCAATCTCAGCTACAAGCTGTAATATCTTACTGAGATAATTTAGGACCAAACCCTTAAAACAAGACTTTCATGATGAAAGAAAGTCACCAAACTTTTTCATACCATCAGCACTACCGCTTGCCATGGCCAAAGGATGAATAATCGTTCACAGGCAGTTATACTTCCTGCCTCACACTCAATGTGGGACCTTCGACCTTGAAAAATCAGATAACAAAATGCCCCCCCCCCCCCCCCCCCCCCCCCCCATATGGCATATTTCAACTTCCACTCTGTCTTAAAATAGGAAACTGTTTAAGGAGCGGCGATGCAGGCCAGGCTGAATGTGAAGTCGTTCATGTCGGGGGTCTTGTGGCTGATTTAGTAGTTGTTTGTGTCACTCTATGTTCCAGCAAACGCCTCACGTGCAGCTCCTTAACAAAAGGGGGGAGGTTGGAATTCCGTGATATCAACTCCGCCTGGCCCCACCTTGGCCCAGCCCTGCACAGGTCTGAACTTGACTCTCCCTGCACATACATCAACGCCTGGCACAGGAACTTAGTCCGGGGTGGGGGGGGGGGTTAGGGGTACCGGCGTGTCGACCGGCAGCTAACAAGACGAGCATAAATATGCCGTTGAAGTGAACGACAAACGGCGTGTAAAGTTATCTTATCGTTTCCCCGAGAGCCGCAGCAGAAGACACAACAAGATAAGTGAGAATGTGGGACAAAAAGCAAAGTGTTCTCATCCTGGAGGCAAAGTGGAAAGAAAAAAAAATGAGGTCATTGAGACCTACCTATGTGCATGTAGTTGCACCCCTTCGCCACAGGAGGGCTCACTGAGCACAGAAAAAGCATTGGACGACTACATTTATTTCCCTTTTTCCTGACCTTTGCACTCCATTTTAAAGATGATCTATTAGGGCAGGGGTGTCCAAACTTTTTCCACTGAGCGCCGCACACGGAAAAATTAAAGCATGCGGGGGCCATTTTGATATTTTTTTATTTTCAAACCATAACAAAATATATAGATTTTTTTTTTTTTTTACCTTTAGGGCTCCTGGGGCCCATAAAGGGTCTCAGTCGCGGATGTAACAGTTGGTTGGGGGGCGCATAATAAATTAGAATAACATAACATAACATTAACATGTTAAAAAGAAGTCAAATTATTATTTTTTTTTTTTTTAATTTAACGCTTACAATAAATCTGTATATCAACTTCAGGTTGATATAAAGTAAAAAAAAAAAAAAAAAGCCTTACGCCTTTTCTGCCAAAGAATACTTTGTTTTTTTATAGTAAAACTGAAATATGCAGTATTTGGACAATTGTGAAGTAATTGGAGCCCTGAAAAGATCAATAATGCAGGACACCATTGATTTTATTGTCATTATTGTTTTTGATTAATCACAGTGAAAAGATAAATAAAATCCCCACTAAATATTTTGGGATCCTAAAGGTCCCCCACTCATAAAGTGATACATATTTATTATTTTGTCTTACTTTCAACACTTAAGTTACGAGATCAACTTCAGATATTTCTGTCGATTTTACGTTTGAATTATTATTTTGTTTGTTTTATGCTCTTTTGTCAAAGAAAACTGTGATGTTTTTATATGGCAACCACACAATATATGCATTATTTTTTCCACATAAAACATTTTAATGTGAAATATTTGAAGTAATTGGAGCCTTGAATAGGTCAATAATTCATTGTAACATTGATTTTTTGCCTTTTTTTCTTTCTTTGAGCAAATAAAGATAGACAGCCAGCATGGCAGCTTTGTGTCAACATTGCAACTTTTTCTAGTTAGATTTCATCTCATTCCACTTTTTTAATGTTTTTTTGATTTTTGTAATAGCATTTCCAGAATGTGTGGCGGGCCGGTAAACAATTAGCTGCGGGCCGCAAATGGCCCCCGGGCCGCACTTTGGACACCCCTGTATTAGGGGTAAGAAAGAATTAGAGTAAAATTGTAGTAAAAACTGAAAATATTTCCATAACTTCTGTATTATTATCCATTTTTTGTGTCTGTCATTGGGTGTATGAATTAATATATTACCAGTTACTACAGGTGTTATTTTGCAGACTAAATATGGTTCCTAATCCTCACACTGCAAAAAGTCAGTGTTCAAAAACAACACAAAAAAATTAGGGGTATTTTATTTGAACCAAGCATAATTATCTGCCAATAGAACAAGAACATTTGGCTTGTCAAGACTTTCCAAAACAAGTAAAATTAGCTAACTTAAATGAACCCAAAAATACCTTCAAATAAGTATTTTCTCACCAATAACAAGTTCACTTTTCTTGGTAGAAAATTTTAAAAAAGAGACCTTTTTGCTCAATATGTTGAAAAATATTCTTAAATTAAGTAAATGCTAGTGCCATTATCTTGACATAATGATATGCGCTCTGCATTACATTCTTGAAACCAGCAAACTTATAGTAAAAACTAATTTATTGTTCTTAATGGAAAGGCAACATCTTGTTACTCTCAGGGTCTCCTAGCCGCTCAGGCAAATCATATTGTCTAAAAATGCATTTTTGCATCGATAACATGACATCATCGAGCCAAGTGCGTGCTCTTTCAGTCAATTAGTGCGCATATATACAGCCCGGCTCCCGGCCAAACATTTTTTAATTGTAATTTTGAAGAATTTATCTGAATGTGCATGAACTATTTCTGTTCAAAATAGTTGGAAATGTCACATATTAAATGTTTAAATATTAACTGTCAGTTTACTGTACTGTGCCAACTGGACTACTTTATGAGTACGTATTTTCTATTGTTTCATTAAAAATAAAACAGCAAAGTCCATTTGGCTGTCATCTGTTTTAAATATGAGACACAATTATGTCAAAGTCATGCTTTTTTTTTCATGCTTGAAATAAGAAATTATTACTTTAAAAAAGTAGTTTTATACTTGTGAGGGTTGGTGACACAGCTTTGCAACAATTGATATTCTAGTTTCAAGCATGATTTACTCAATATAGGTCATAAAATCTCAGCTGCAAGCTGTAATATCTTATTGAGATAATTTAGGACCAAAACACTCTAACATAAAATCTGCTAAGTGAGAAGAATTATCTTATCAGACAGAAAATAAGCAAATATCACCCTTATTTGAGATATTTCATCTTACTTCGATTTCAGTTTTTGCAGTGCACAGATAAAGTGTCAGAATGATACATTTGAGAGTGTGATTGGTACTCGCTGGCAGGCTGGGTGTAACCGCTGTAAAAAAATACTCCAGGCGATACACCTCGTCCGCCAGCGCCTTACCAGATGTTGGATTTCCCGTTGTCGCGGGCGGCAGGGGTGCTGTTTTTGCAGCGGTGGCCCGGAATGCACCGCTGTCAGTGCAGACACGCTTGCACAAAAATGCAGGCGGCTTCGCAATTTCCCCACAGAGTTGCGTTTTATTGACAATAAAAACGGAAAAACAGAGAAACGAGTCCTCGCACGAGCTGGACAATATCCTCCACTTCATCGCATTCCGGCCGTCACACTGATCTGGGATTAACTTAGTCTGCAGTACCTGCACCTGACAACACACAAGGATTTGTACCAACTGACGTCAGGAGGCTGCTTTTTTTCATTTATTTTTTTCAAATAAATGCTTTTATTTGATCAATACTAAATGTGTTGCAGGTGTGCCACAATACTGTTTTGGAATTTAGACCGTTTAAAGGCTTTTTAGTAAACCCTATTATGGGAACACCTTATGTGTGTCTGTAGCTTTAATGCTAATGAGCTGCATTTACTTTTATATAAACACGCCTTCTCATTTCAATGCGTTTCTTTATTTTTTTATGACTATTTACATTGTAGATTGTCAATGAAGGCATCAAAACTATGTCACCTGTGAAGTGAAAACCCTTCCAGGTGACGACCTCGCGAGAATGCCAAGAGTGTGCAAAACAGTAACCGGAGCAAAGGGTGGCTATTTTGAAGAAACTAGAATATAAAACATGATTTCAGTTATTTTTATTGTTGTTCAATAATAGTTGTGATGCCTTACGGTAATGTGTAGCAAAGCCTGCTTACTTACACATATTACTGTTAGAACATCCCTGTTAGAGTGTCCGTCCTGAGTTCGGTAGGTCGTGAGTTCAAACCCCGGCCGAGTCATACCAAAGACTATAAAAATGGGACCCATTACCTCCCTGCTTGACACTCAGCATCAAGGGTTGGAATTGGGGGTTAAATCACCAAAAATGATTCCCGGGCGCAGCCACCGCTGCTGCTCACTGCTCCCCTCGCCTCCCATGGGGTGATCAAGGGTGATGGGTCAAATGCAGAGAATAATTTCGCCACACCTAGTGTGTGTGTGACTATCATGGGTACTTTAACTTTAACTTAAAACAAAAAATGTTCATAATATGGGGGCCTTTAAAACTAGAAAACTGAATGAAAGCGGAAAAACTATTATATTAATGTATCATCTTTTTATTCTTACTTTTTTTAAATAACTTACAATAACAATATCGATTTTAAGTCCAAATCATTGTGTCGTTTAGTGGGAATCCCATCCCAATGGACTTAGCTCTAGGCTACATTTGAAGATGTGCAGCAAAGCCTGCTTACACATATTACTCTTTGAGCATCCCTAAAATGAAAATGTTTCATAATATGGGGACCTTTTAAAACTAGAAAACTGAATGAAAGGGAAAAAATATTTTATTAATGTATCATCTTTCTACACTGCAAAACTGAAATCTAAGTAGGATTAAATATCTCAAATAAGGGTGTTATTAGCTTATTTTCAGTCTAATAAGATAATTATTCTCACTAAGCAGATTTTATGTTATAGTCTTTTGATAGTTTTAAGGGTTTTGGTCCTAAATTATCTCAATAAGATACTACAGCTTGTTGCTGAGATTTTATGACCTATATTGAGTAAAACATGCTTGAAACTAGAATATCAACTGATGCAAAGCTGTGTCATCAACACTCACAAGTATAAAACTACTTTTTTAAAGTAATAATTTCTTATTTCAAGCATGAAAAAAAATAAATCATGATTTTGACACAATTGTGTCTCATATTTAAAACAGATGACAGCCAAATGGACTTTGCTGTTTTATTTTTAATGAAACAATAGAAAATACGTACTCATATAGTAGTACAGTTGGCACAGTACGATAAACTGACAGTTAATATTTAAACATTTAAAATGTGACATTTCTAACTATTTTGAACAGAAATAGTTCATGCACATTCAGATAAATTCCTCAAAATTACAATTAAAAAATGTTTGGCCGGGGGCCGGGCTGTATATATGCGCACTAATTGACTGAAAGAGCACGCACTTGGCCCGATGATGTCATGTTATCGACGGAAAAAATGAATTTTTAGACAATATGATTTGCCTGAGCGGCTAGGAGACCCCGAGAGTAACAAGCGGTTGCCTTGTCGCCTTTCTATTAAGAACAATACATTAGTTTTTACTATAAGTTTGCTGCTTTCAAGAAATGTAATGCCGAGCGCATATCATTATGTCAAGATAATGGCACTAGCATTTACTTCATTTAAGAATATTTTTGAACATATTGACCAAAAGGTTCTCTTTTTTTTTTCTACCAAGAAAAGTGCACTTGTTATTAGTGAAAATATACTTATTTTTTTAAGGTATTTTTGGGTTCATTGAGGTTAACTAATTTTACTTGTTTTGGAAAGTCTTGACAAGCCAAATTTTTTTGTTCTAAGGCAGATAATTTTGCTTAGTTCAAATAAAATACCCCTAATTTTTGTATTATTAGGAATCGAGTCCCTTTGGGACAGAGGACCCTATTGTATTTCTAGCGTTTTATTATTATACCGCCGCTTCTTCGAGCTGTAATTTGACCCCCTTAACATGCTTCAAAACTCACCAAATTGGACAAACACATCAGGACTGGCAAAAATTGCGATCTAATCAAAAGACCAAACCCCAAAACTCAAAATTGCGCTTTAGCGCCTCCTAGGAAGAAAACAGACAAAACTGCCTGTAACTCCCAGTAGGAATGTCGTAGAGACATGAAACAAAAATCTCTATGTAGGTCTCACTTAGACATATATTCCAGACACTGACAACCCCCAGCAAAAAATCAACAGGAAGTTTGCAATTCCCCCTTCAAAACAAAAGTTGTGTAAAAACAGTCACCTTTTTTCAAACATTATCTCCTCTGAACGTGTTTGTCGTGTCAGCTTCAAATTAGCACAGGAGAGAGATTGAACCCTTCTGATTAAAAGTTGATGAAAGAGTTTTAATTACTGCTCCGGTTTGGATTTTATGAGCCCTCAAAGTCGGTCCCGTCCATCGCTGCTTGCAGTTTTTTCTTTTTTTCTTTTTGAACACTGACTTTTTGCAGTGTATTCTTACATTTTTAAATACCTTACAATAAAAATATCGATTTCAAGTCCAAATCATTGTGTCGTTTAGTGGGAACCCCATCCCAATTGACTCAGCTCCAGGCTACATTTGAAGATGTGCAGCGAAGCCTGCTTACACATATTACTGTTAGATCATTATGAAGTCACTTCTGCGTAATAGGAGCTTTAATAGCAATTTTGCTGTAAAAGAACGCCGTCAACGACTTTGGGATGAACAAGATCCAGGATCATTAAACTACGACCTCACAAATGCTCCAAAATCCTCACAGGCCCGTTAAAAACAAACAAAAAAATGGAAACTCACTTCCTGTTTGTCTTCATTACTGTTAGGGAAATACCAAAGGAGATCAAGTCGTAGGCAACGTCCTGTCTGTTTCGCTAGTACGTAACATAAGGCACGCCGTGGCGACAAAAACATCTCTCGCCGTGATGACAGAAACAGGCGCGAGCGAGGCAACACGGAGAGGAAGAAGCGAGCTCCCACGCGAAAAAAGTCCAACACGTGTCACCTTGCCAGTCAAAACAGCTTCGTTCATGCAGCCAGCTCCTGAAAGATTGGGCACCAGGCAGAGAGATCGTGCAAACACGCAAATCTCCATTTTATTGGTCAGATAACGCTAAGCCTATTGGAGAAATATGCAATATCTTTCCCATTTCCTTACTTCTGTTGTTTTTTTGCGCCCGTCCAGTGAGCTTTATTGTTTCCCGTCCTAAGCTGCAACGTCTGTCTTTCTCTCTTGGAGAATCATTCATCCCCAAGCGCTGCTTTTGGCCCGGGACAGAAGAGGAGAGACGCTCGCAGGAAACGAGGGAGGAAAAGAAAAAAAGAAAAGAAAAAAGACGGTAAGTCCTGTGTGTGTAGGTGGATTTGTACGGGAGCCCAGTGGACCGCAGCCACGGAACACAGCACAATTGGGAACAAAACAATGTTTCAATTAAAAAAACGGGGAAGGAAAATGAGGCTCGTCCTAAAGTGTTTCTACGAGACGTCGACGCCACACGTGGCTCGTTAAGTCGCACATCAACAGCCTCCTCTCCTCCAGATGTCTGATTTTGTCATTAGTCAGGCCTCGAAAACAACAACAACAAACCCCCCCCCCACGAGGCCAAAATGTTCGCTTCCTGCCACTGGACACAACATTAGGTACAGCTGCAGAACAGCTACAACAGTCCCCACGTATTCTCTGCTGTAACACACTCCAAGTCAGGGGTGTCAAACATACGGCCCGCGGACCTGAAATGTTTTAATGAAAGAAACTGCTGTTCTGAATGTGTCCACTGGATGTCGCAATAGCAATTCCTTGTGTCTTTGTAGATCATGGGGGACAAACTCTGGCCCGCGGGCCAAATTTGGCCCACCGTTTAATTTCACTTGGCCCTTGAGGCGATATCAAATTAACACTAGAGCTGGCCTGCCGATTATATACAGCGGCGGTGCCGCGGTAACACCGCATTCACCGCTAATTCTCATACTTGCCAACCCTCCCGGGAGACTCCCAAATTTCAGTGCCCCTCCCGAATATCGTCACGGCCGCTTTTCATCAAGTCCAACGGGTGCCGGCCCAGTCACATAATATGTGCGGCTTCTGCACGCACACACAATTGAATGCAACGCATACTTGATCAACAGCGATACAGGTTACACAAAGCTACGAACTATGGGAGATCAGGCTTTCTGCTCCGCTACTCCCCAGTCTGTGGAACGCTCTCCCTGACCACCGGAGGGCACCTCAGACTGTGAATGCTTTTAAAAAAGGCTTAAAAACCCATCTTAAAAAAAAAGCCTTTTTATAGATTTTTATAGATATGCATGCTGGTTCTAGCTATTGGGCTGTTTCTAGTTTTATATTTTATTTATTTTTATTAATTTTTATTATTATTATTATTATTATTACTACTATTTTCTTTTTTTAACACTGTGGCACTTTGAGGTTGTTTGCTCAACGTAAAGTGCTTTTTACAAATAAAATGTATTATTATTATTATTATTATTATTATTACGCTGAGGGTGGACGTATACACAACTTTAACACTGTTAGAAATACACGCCATACTGTGAACCCACACCAAACAAGAATGACGCTACAAGGTGTGTGTGGTGCGGGGAGTTTGGTGGTAGCGGGGGGTGTATTTTGTAGTGTCCCGGAAGAGTTAGTGCTGCAAAGGGTTCTGGGTATTTGTTCTGTTGTGTTTATGTTGTGTTACGGTGCGGATGTTCTCCCGAAATGTGTTTGTCATTCTTGTTTGGTGTGGATTCAGTGTGGCGTATATTTCTAACAGTGTTAGTTGTTTATACAGTCACCCTCAGTGTAACCTTTATTGCTGTTGATCAAGTATGCGTTGCATTCATGTGTGTGTGCGTGCAGAAGCCGCACATATCTTGTGACTGGGCCGGCACGTTGTTAGAAGGGGTGAAAAGCGGACGTGACAACAGGTTGTAGAGGACGCTAAAGGCAGTGCCTTTAAGGCACGCCCCCAAGACTGTGGTCCGGGTGTACTACGAGATAGTGATGGGTTGATGAGGCCTCATGAAGCGTTTCGACACATTGCAAAACTGTATTGATACTGTGTCGATACTGTGTCACTAAATACTGACATCTGCTGGACATTAAAAATCCCTACAGGCAACCTATGGACCGACTCAACTGACACTGATTTTATGACCTAGTATATACAATAATATAAACCAAGTCATTGTATTTCATTTAGGATTATTTAATATCTTCATTTAAATAAAAATATAATTTTATCTTTTTTAGATACAGTCAAATAATGTGAACATGTATCATGACTAGGATGGTAGAAGGTGGGGATTGAACCCCAGTAACCGATTGCTGGCACGGCCACGCTACCAACTTCGCCACGCCGTCATTCCTGTACCTTCTCTAGTAACAGTAGTGATGGGTCCTGCAACACAGATGCATAGGCGCATGCGTCGAGCTCATAGAGCGAAACCCTGTGTGGGTGCGCGTACCGCTTTTAGAAAGTCACGTGACCGATCATGAGCTGCTTTGGTCACGTGACCGATACGCGAACTGTATCGCACTGACGCCTCCTCTGTGCCCTGTGAGCAACATTCCCTCTAAGGTGCGCGCCTGCGCAATTGCGCAGTGCTCAGGCGTCCTCCGCGCACACCGTGCGCCGCACAGCCAATATATGCCGCGCACCAAATCAAACCCATCTGAATTCTAAACAAAATAAACACATTTATTCTGGGTAATTTTGAAATGCAACTTTGAGTGACAGTGACAACAAGCGGCCCTAACGGTGTTCGTCAACAACACGCATTGCGCCGCTTCCTAATAAACAGTTTGACGCGCAGGCGTCAGTGCGATGCAGTTGATGAGCGGTCACGTGACCAGAACAGCTCATGAGCGGTCACGTGACCAAAACAGCTCGTGTTCGGTCACGTGACTTTCTAAAAGCGATACGCGCACCGACACAGGGTATCGCTCTATGAGCTCGACGCATGCGCTGATGCATCGGTGTTGCCGGACCCATCACTACTACGAGATATAATGACTGATGAACACCTTCGTTCGATAATGAAGGTTGCCTCAGCTCAAAGCCTGAGCCCCGACATTAATGAACTAGCATCCAAGAAAAGATGGCAGGTATCTGGCTTGGGCACATCAGATTAGATCAGTGTGTTGCAAACTAAGCAGTTTAAAGTCCTGAATGGTTGGTTTATTCATTTGTATTTTATTTTCAAATTATATTTATTAGCCTGTGGAAAAAGTTAATGTTGATATTTACCTCAGAAGGCTGCAAATAGAAAATAGGCATTCAATTTTTATTTAAATTGTATTTGATATGCCATTGATATTTTTTTTTTATTATTATTATTATTATTATTTGATACTAGATTTTGCATGTCACTATAAAGTTATATAAGCCTTGCTTGTTCAATATTCATTGCAAAACTTGTTTGGGTCCCTATTAAAAGGTTAATTTGTTCAACCATGGCCCACGGCTTTGTTCAGTTTTAAATGTTGGCCCACTCTGTATTTGAGTTTGACACCCCTGTTTTAGATGATGCTACATACAGTCATGGTCAAAAGTTTACATTCACTTGTAAAGAACATAATGTCATGGCTGTTTTGAGTTTCCAATAATTTCTACAACACTTATTTTTTTGTGATAGAGTGATTGGAGCACATACTTGTTGGTCACACAAAACATTAAGAAGCTTGGTTCTTTTATGAATTTATTATGGGTCTACTGAAAAATGTGACCAAATCTGCTGGGTCAAAAGTATACGTACAGCAATGTTAATATTTGGTTACATGTGCCTTGGCAAGTTTCACTGCAATAAGGTGCTTTTAGTAGCCATCCACAAGCTTCTGGTTGAATTTTTGACCACTCCTCTTGACAAAATTGGTGCAGTTCAGCTAAATTTGTTGGTTTTCTGACATGGACTTGTTTCTTCAGCATTGTCACACACGTTTAAGTCAGGACTTTGGGAAGGCCATTCTAAAACCTTAATTCTGTCAGGTTTGTCACTGACTGTTTAGTATGTTTTGGTTTTTCCTCTGTTTGTTTTTATTTCCTGTTAGTGCTCTTATTTTGGTTCAGTTTCCTGCTTGTCTCCCTGAGCGCTGTTTCCCCTCAGCTGCGGCTGATTGGCACCTGGCCACACCTGGTGTCAATCAGCCAGCTGCTATTTAGACCTGCTTTGCCCTCCAGTCAGGGCTAGAGTATTGTCGTTGTAGCTGTAAGCTACTATCTGTAAGCTGAATTCTGTAGCTGTTTGCAGCTTGCTGTCTTTTTGTTCCTGGTTTCCTGTTTGCTGGTTCCTGTTCCCTGTTTCCAGTTTGCCTGTTCCTGGTTCCTGGTTTGTGTTTTTTTCTTAATTTTGGACATTAAATTATGTTTTCCTGCACCAAGCCTGCCATCTCTGCATCTTGGGGTTCGTCACCAACCCATTGTGACAAATTCTAGCCTGATTTAGCCATTCCTTTACCACTTTTGACGTGTGTTTGGAGTCATTGTCCTGTTGGAACACCCAACTGCGACATCACATGGACAAGGATAAGAAACTTCTGGAGGAAAGTTCTGTGGTCAGATGAAACAAAAATTGAGCTGTTTGGCCACAATACCCAGCAATATGTTTGGGAGAGAAAAGGTGAGGCCTTTAATCCCAGGAACGCCATGCCTACTGTCAAGCATGGTGGTGGTAGTATTATGCTCTGGGCCTCTTTTGCTGCCAATGGAACTGGTGCTTTAAATGGGACAATGAAAAAGGAGGATTACCTTCAAATTCTTCAGAACAACCTAAAATCATCAGCCCGGAGGTTGGGTCTTGGGCGCTGTCAAAAGTGGTAAAGGAATGGCTAAATCAGGCTAAAATTAAGGTTTTAGAATGGCCTTCCCAAAGTCCTGACTTAAACGTGTGGACAATGCTGAGTTGTAGAAATTATCGGAAACTCAAGACAGTCATGACATTATGTTCTTTACAAGTGTATATAAACTTTTGACCAGGACTGTATGTGCAAAATAAACCTCATGTACATCAGTCGAGGAAAATGAGCAAACTACATAAATAACATCCTGTAATTTGATTTTGATATAATTTTTTTTATCTTGATAAATTGAAAATGAACACCAATGAGTTGACTGATGAACATTATCACATAATTTATTCAGAAAATATAAATAACGACAATTAAAGATAGAATACTATTAACCGCAACATGTAAGTGTAAAATAAATATTCCCAACAACATTATGATTTGTACAATATCTGAATGTGCTTTTTCAATTTTTAAACAAAGAAAACAATCTGAAGTTGTCTTTATTTTTAAGTTATCGTGCCGTGATTTTACCAGTCCGGCCCACGTGGGAGTAGATTTTTCTCCATGTGGCCCCCGATCTAAAATGAGTTTGACACCCCTGCACTAAGTGGTCGTTTGGTTCCATAATGTACCAGTCACGTTATTCCCGAGATTGCGTAATACAGAAGTCCTTATTTTCTACCCTTTTCTTTTTCAAAGATGACAATAAAATGATCTAGAAGTGAGGCGAATGGTGAATTGTGCTCCCACGTCACAGAATTGGGCGGGCACTATCCACCGGTAGGTTTGTTTTTGTTATTTTTATATAGTAACATTTTTATTTAGTAACTTCCAGTTTCTTCTTACAACAACAACAACAACAAATGTTCACGCTGCTGCTCTTTCACAATGCTGCTGCAAAGCTAAGCGCTATCTTTCTAGTTTGTGTGTTTCTAAATATTTTGTGGCCTCCTTTAGCCCTTTTCCAACACATTTTGTAGTCCTATTGAATTCACAAAGCACTTGCTCTCTTTTTTTCACTTTTAGCTAGCCAAGCAAAACTAGCCCCGGTCCGAAGCCCCCCTCCCCGAAAAATTATGAGTATGGCTTTGTGTTCTTCTTTAGAGCAGAGGAACTACGCAACTTTAGATGCCATGGACACGCTTTCTAGCGCTTGCTCACGTTAGCCGTTAGAGCTAACTAGCCCAGTTTGTAGCAGCAGTAAACAGCCTACAAGCTACGGTGAGCCAGCTAAGACGCTTAACATTTTTTAGCTTGTTAGCTATAGGCCTACGTCCGGGTCCATGACACGCGTTTTATAGAGTATCCTGTAATATTGTGCTGCGTTATATCGAACTTTGAGTGTAGTTAGTGTTACCGACAGGGGAAAAGGAGCGTTGTAGAGACTGTCTCACAAGTCAATTCACTCCCGGTTTTTCAGCTTTCACAAGCATACTTGCCAACCCTCCCGAATTTTCCGGGAGACTCCCGAATTTCAGTGCCTCTCCCGGGACAACCATTCTCCCGAATTTCTCCCGATTTCCAGTCGGACAACTATATTGGGGGCGTGCCTTAAAGGCACTGCCTTTAGCGTCCTCTCACCTGAAAAGGAGACTATTATAAATGTCTCCGTTATCCATAGGTTTATCTATAACCCATAACACGGTGGCCAAATGGATATAGTCACTCATGAACGGTCAGAGAAGCACAAGGCAGTATTATGGGCCACCTTGCAAGCAACATCCCGTTCTCATTTGCAGATGTTTTCAACAAATCCGTGAAGGATATGTTCCCGGATTCAGAAATCGCTCGCCAGTACTCAAATGGCAGAACAAAGGCTACTCAAATAGTGAAAGGTAAGTGTTATTTTTTTTAAAAAGTAAGCAGCAAGTACAGTACAGTTAGTAGAACAACTGTGTTTTCATTAGTGTGTACTGTACTATATATATATATATATATATATATATATATATATATATATATATATATATATATATATATATATATATAAGAAATACTTTAATTTCAGTGAATTCTAGCCCTTAACCCCGCCCCCGCCCACCCCCACGCCCCCATTCTCCCGAATTTGGAGATCTCAAGATTGGCAAGTATGTTCACAAGACGCCATGTTGCCTAACTGCATGTTTTTAGAGATGTCCGATAGTGGCTTTTTTGCCGATATCCGATATTCCGATATTGTCCAACTCTTAATTACCGATTCCGATATCAACCGATGCCGATATATACAGTCGTGGAATTAACACATTATTATGCCTAATTTTGTTGTGATGTAACAAGGTTTTCCAGAATAAATCAACTCAAGTTATGGGAAAAAATGCCAACATGGCACTGCCATATTTATTATTGAAGTCACAAAGTGCATAATCTTTTTTAACATGCCTCAAAACAGCAGCTTGGAATTTGGGACATGCTCTCCATGAGAGAGCATGAGGAGGTTGAGGTGGGCGGGGTTGGGGGTCGGGGGTAGCGGGGGGGGGGGTGTATATTGTAGCATCCCGGAAGAGTTAGTGCTGCAAGGGTTTCTGGGTATTTGTTCTGTTGTGTTTATGTTGTGTTACGATGCGGATGTTCTCCCGAAATGTGTTTGTCAATCTTGTTTGGTGTGGGTTCACAGTGTGGCGCATATTTGTA
Organism: Entelurus aequoreus; assembly: GCF_033978785.1. Classification (NCBI taxonomy): domain Eukaryota; kingdom Metazoa; phylum Chordata; class Actinopteri; order Syngnathiformes; family Syngnathidae; genus Entelurus; species Entelurus aequoreus. The sequence goes on from NC_084742.1 coordinate 46,353,570, forward strand.
ACAGTGTTAAAGTTGTTTATACGGCCACCCTCAGTGTGACCTGTATGGCTGTTGACCAAGTATGCTTTGCATTCACTTGTGTGTGTGTGAAAAGCCGTATATATTATGTGATTGGGCAGATAGTGCTATCCTTTACTTGGTGCACCGAGCCCACTCACACCTGGATAAGGGAAATGGCGCTGTGAGGATCCTGTTCCTGGACTTCTCGAGTGCCTTTAATACTATCCAGCCCCGCCTTCTCCAGGACAAGCTGGACAGAATGCAAGTGGACCCCTGCCTGGTTGCCTGGATTTCAGACTACCTCACCGATAGGCCACAGTACGTCAGACTGAAGGACATCACATCTGACACTGTGATCAGCAGCACCGGAGCACCGCAGGGAATGGTGCTGGCCCCTCTTCTCTTCACCCTGTACACCGCTGACTTCTGCTACAACTCAAAGCTGTGTCACATCCAGAAGTACGCGGATGACACAGCCATCGTCGGGTGCATCAGGGACGGCAGAGAGGAGGAGTTTCGCGGGCGGGTGAGGGACTTTGTTGTCTGGTGCCACAGGAACCTCTCGCAGCTCAATCCGTCAAAGACCAAGGAGCTGGTCATTGACTTTGGGAGGTCGAGTCCAAGGTCACAACCTATTGTGATCGAGGGAGTCGAGGTACAGACAGTGGACTCATTCAAGTACCTCGGGGTGTGGGTGGACAATAAGCTGGACTGGACTGCTAACACGGACCACTTGTACAGGAAAGGACAGAGCAGGCTGTACTTCCTGAGGAGGCTGCGCTCCTTCAACATCTGTAAAAAACTCTTGTGGATGTACTACCAGTCTGTGGTTGCCAGTGTTCTGTACTACATCGTAGTGTGCTGGGCGGGGTGGGGGGGGCAGTACATCTAAGAAGGACAGCTCCAGACTGGAGAAACTGATCAGGCGGGTCGGCTCTACGATCTGAATACAACTGGATTCACTGGTGACGGTGGCAGAGAAGAGGACTGTGGAAAAACTAGTGAGCATCCTGGATGATGCCAGTCACCCTCTGCATACTGTTATCAGTAGCCAGAGGAGCCTGTTCGGTGCTAGACTGCTTCATCCCAAGTGCAGGACTATAGACTAAAAAACTCCCTTGTCCCGAACGCCATTAGACTGTACAACTCTTCTGTGTGGTGGAGGGTACTAGGATGACAATAACAATAAACAATAACAGTGCAATACTTTTTCATAACATGGTCACTACTGCCTAGTTTCTCTTGTTATATTCTTATTTTACTGTTATATTTTTATTCTCATTTTTATTTTTATTCTATTGTAATATTATGTAATATTTTGTTTCCATTTATACTCCCATTATTTACTTTTTAAATTCGATCTCAATTTTGTACACTGCTGCTGGAATTTTAATTTTCCTGATTGAACTCTCCTGAAGGAATCAATAAAGTACTATCTATCTATCTATCTATCTATCTATCTATCTATCTATCTATCTATCTATCTATCTATCTATCTATCTATCTATCTATCTATCTATCTATCTATCTATCTATCTATCTATCTATCTATCTATCTATCTATCTATCTATCTATCTTTAAGGTTTATTAGCTGTCTGTACTTCTCCCTACGTCCGTGGACACAGTGGCGTTTTAAAAAGTCATAAATTGTACTTTTTGAAACCGATAATTTTGAAACCGATACCGATAATTTCCGATATTACATTTTAAAGCATTTATCTCTCCATGTTTTGTAAGTACATTACTGTATACCAGGGGTGTCAAACTCAAATACAGAGTGGGCCAAAATTTAAAACTGAACAAAGCCGCGGGCCAAGGTTGAACAAATTAACCTTTAACATACTCTACGAGCTATCTTCACGTCCGCTTTTCATCCATTCTAACATCGTTCAGACCCAGTCACAAGATATGTGCAGCTTCTGTACACACACACGAGTGAATGCAACGCATACTTCATCAACAGCGATACAGGTTACACTGAGGGTGCCAGTATAAAACACTTTAACACTGTTAGAAAAATACGCCACACTGTGAACCCACACCAAACAAGAATGACAAACACATTTCGGGAGAACATCCGCATCGTAACACAACATAAACGCAACAGAACAAATACCCAGAATCCTTTGCAGCACTAACTCTTCCGGGACGCAACAAAATACACCCCACCCCCCCCCCCCCCCACACACATAAACACACCTTGTAGCGTCCCGGAAGAGTTAGTGCTGCAAAGGGTTCTGGTTTGGTGTGGATTCACAGTGTGGCGTATATTTCTAACAGTGTTAAAGTTTTTTATTCGGCTACCCTCAGTGTAACCTGTATCGCTGTTGATGAAGTATGCGTTGCATTCTAATGTGTGTGCGTGCAGAAACCGCACATGTTATGTGACTGGGCCAGCACCCGTTTGGCCGGCTGGCTGGCTGGCCGGCTGGCTGGCTGGGGGGCGTTTGGAAGACTCCCGGGAGGATCGGCGGGCCAGCTTTAGTGTTAATTTGATATCGCCTCAAGGACCAAGTGAAATTATATGGCAGGCCATATTTGGCCCGCGGGCCAGAGTTTGACACCCATGCTGTATACTGTATACCTGCAATTAGTATGGTTTATTTTTATTTTCAGACATGCTCAGATATGTGTTTGCACAATTCAGCCGGTCTGAAAAGAAGTAAGAAGAAGCTGAGTTTTATCAAATCCTAATCCTTCTCCTTATTTATTGTTCATTTGCAATGTATTTGTTCACTCTGTGTCAAGAAAGTGTGTCAGACTGTAATGTGTCAAACTAAATTTAAAATGTGTTTAATAAGGATATGAAGCGTACGATAAAGTTAATACTGCAACAGAAACAAGAATGCGTGAGTGGGGGGCCTTGAAACAAATAGCGGGGATCTACTGTAGGCGAAACAGCTATTGATAAACACGTAGATCAATGATATGAAACCCTACAGTAAGTGTTTGTTTGCGTGAGTCAGGGGTTACCAAAGTGCGGCCAAGAGGCCATTTGGGATCCGCTATTTGTTTTTTAAAGGCCCGTGACATATTCTCAAAATAAAATTAAGATTAGTCAAATAAAATACTAAAATGACTTATAACTAAGAGTGCAGCAATTCATTGACATTGTCGACAAAAATCAATGATAAATTTTGGCACGGACAAATGTTAGCTATATAGCTTTGATGTATTGTTTTGTTTGTTCTTATTGCTGACATTTTGACTGTCCTTTGTTTTCATACAAAATGATACTTTGTTTTAATCAGCACGGGCAGCACTGTGGCAGAGGGGTTAGTGCGTCTGCCTCACAATACGAAGGTCCTGTGTTCGATCCTGCGCTCGGGATCTTTCTGTGTGGAGTTTGCATGTTCTCCCCGCGACTGCGTGGGTTCCCTCCGGGTACTCCGGCTTCCTCCCACCTCCAAAGACATGCACCTGGGGATAGGTTGATTGGCAACACTAAATTGGCCCTAGTGTGTGAATGTGAGTGTGAATGTTGTCTGTTTATCTGTGTTGGCCCTGCGATGAGGTGGCGACTTGTCCAGGGTGTACCCCGCCTTCCGCCCGAATGCAGCTGAGTTAGGCTCCAGCACCCCCGCGACCCCGAGTGGGACAAGCGGTAGAAAATGGATGGATGGTTTTAATCAGCACTTTTCTTGTCCTTGCTTTTAAAATGGACAAAAGTTCAAATAGTTATTATTTTTGTAACGAGCAGCACAGTTACAGTATAATTACATATTTCTGAATGAAATAGTCATATTTGTTAGTTAGAACATGCCTAAAAATAATCAATAGTCGATAAATAGTCGACTATTAAAATTAGAGATGTCCGATAATATCGGCCTGCCAATATTATCGGCCGATAAATGCGTTAAAATGTAATATCAGAAATTATCGGTATCGGTTTCAAAAAGTAAAATTAATGACTTTTTAAACACCGCTGTACGGAGCGGTACATATCCGGTAAAACACGGACGTAGGCTAGTATACTCTGGACTGAAGCTGTGTGCCTTCATTGTTTTTGTAGCTGTTGTTTTGAGGCATGTTTAAAAAATAAAAAAAATAATGCACTTTGTGAAAGTCAAAGTATAGTATTTCCCATAGTTGTAGTGGGTATTAGGATTATCTCAGGGAGAGCATGTCCCAAATTCCAAGCTGCTGTTTTGAGGCATGTTAAAAAAAATAATGCACTTTGTGACTTCAATAATAAATATGACAGTGCCGTGTTGGCACTTTTTTCCATAACTGGAGTTGAAGTTGTTCTCTTATTTTGGAAAACCTTGTTTTTGATTGATTGATTGAAACTTGTATTATTAGATTGCACAGTACAGTAAATATTCCCTACAATTGACCACTAAATGGTAACACCCGAATACGTTTTTCAACTTGTTTAAGTCGGGGTCCACGTTAGTCAATTCATGGTAAAGTTACATTGTTTAATGCAGTGGTCCCCAACCTTTTTGTAGCTGCGGACCGGTCAACGCTTGAAAATTTGTCCCACGGACCAGGGGGGTGAAATTAAAAAAAAAAAAAAGTTTATTTAATTTTTTATTCATAAAGAAATACAATCATGTGTGCTTACAATCTGTATCCCTGCAGACTGTATTGATCTATATTGATATATAATGTATATATTGTGTTTTTTATGTTGATTTAATAAAAAATAAAACATTCATTTATTTATTTTTTATTTCTTGTGCGGCCCGGTACCAATCGGTCCCGGTTGGGGACCACTGGTTTAATGCATCCAGTGGGGCATCAAAACAAAATTAGGCATAATAATGTGTTAATTTCACGACTGTATATATCGGTATCTGTTGATATCGGAATCGGTAATTAAGAGTTGGACAATATCGGAATATCTGATATCTGCAAAAAAAGCCATTATCGGACATCTCTAATTAAAATAGCCCTATTAATTTTTTGTTTTGTTTTTATTTGGACTGATATCACTACATTACTGTCCAAATTCGATGAAAATACACAAACAATTCAACTAAAATGCCCTCTGTAGATTCTATAATACATTTTAAAAATCAATAGATCACATATCGTTTCATCCCAAAGCTACATTGGCTTGGTTTTAGTGTGCTTAACAAACAGGTAAAAGGCAAATGATATTTAAAAAAACCAAACAACCTGCATTCTTCCAGAAAAGACACTCCTCCTCTACCCCTAAACTGCTGTGCACAAAACGCTGACCATGTGTCAAAACATGCATCCCTACTGTGAGGCCTTGCAATCATTTTTTTCGACAAATAAACCACACGCTGGCACTGTTGTTCAACCCCATTGGTTGGGGTGACTTGGAATTTCTCACACAGCTCTACAAAAGGCTCCCTGTAACTTTAGGGTGCTAGGCCGAATCACCATGGAATTTGGTACACACCTTTAGGGGACTGACAAGCACATGTCTGTAAATGCAGGGCAAGATTGCTTGAAAAACACAGAGGCCATCAAACAAAACGCTTGAGCAATTTCCCCGTATGGTAAGGCATTCGGCATTTCTCTAATCATGACACAACGTGGACAATATCTGTATGACATGAATGCTGGTATGTCTTAGAAAAGCATGTTCACCACAACCCACAGGGGGCACCACAGATCTGTGTTACAGCATGGAGTGTATACCTGCAAAAAGGCAGCTCTCGTGAGATGGTTCAGGTGTGTCTAATGAAGTAAAGAGCACAGTGGGGGGGCAAAATGTCTACAATGGTCTTTGACTCAAAGTGACAGAAAAGGAAACAATTATTAGACACAATAAAAAGAGTCCTCTGTTTGTCTTGTAGCTGAACCTCAACTAGGACCTGGTGAAAAAGGAACTCATTAGCTCTCTAAACAATCGCTGTTGACTTTTGCCCAGTTGTGACTTCTGGTGGTATCTTCGGTTCATTGGCACCACAGTGACAGCAACAGCTTCCTATTGTCTTATTTAAAACATTAAAATTAATTAGAAAAACACATTTTTTTATCTAGTTTTAATACTGCTATAACCTGAATGAGGAAGATGAGGCCAACCATATTTTCCCTGAGTGTTGACTGTAAGGTATCTAACCACATTTGACCACTCTTGACCACTTGTGTCAAACTCAGATCTGGCCCGCCACATCATTGGTCCCTCGCGACATTAATGGGGGGACCGTTACCTCATTACAGTGGCCCGCCATGTCTTTCAATGTGGTCTGCCACATAATAGTCTGTCACCTCCTTAATGTGGCCTGCAATGTAATTTAATGTGCTCTGTCACGTCATTTAGAGTGGTCCGTCAGATCATTTAAAATGGTCCATCAGAGCAATCAGTGTGGCCTGTCATATCATTTAATGTGGTCTGCCACATCATTTAAAGTTGCCTGCCATTTCATTTAATGTAGTCTTTCATGTCATTAATCTGGCCTGCCATATCATTTAAAGTGGTTAGTCACCTCATTAATGTGGCCTGCAATGTCATTTAAAGTGGTTAGTCACGTCATTTAAAGTGGTCATTCCGATCATTTCGTGTGGCTCAGCATGTCACATCATTTAAGGTGGTCTGTCACCTCATTAATGTGGCCTGCAATGTCATTTATTGTGGTATGTCATGTCATTTAATGTGGCCTGCAATGTCATTTAATGTGGTCCGTCACGTCATATAAAGTGGTCCGTCAGATCATTTACTGTGGCTCGGCATGTCATTCAATGTGGTCTGTCACATTCTTTAAGGTGGTCTGTCACCTCATTAATGTGACCTGCAATGTCATTTAGCTGGGTCTGTCACGTCATTTCAAGTGGTCCGTCAGATCATTTAATGTGGTCTGTCACGTCATTTAAAATGGTCCGTCAGATTATTTAGAGTGGTCTGTCAGATCATTTAACGTTGTCTGTCACGTCATTTAAAATGGTCCGTCAGATCATTTAAAATGGTGCGTCAGATCATTTAGTTCAATCACGTTACTAAAGTGGCCCATCACGTCATTTAATATGGCTCGCCATGTGATTTAATGTGGTCTGTCACGTTATCAAGGTGGCCCGCCGTATCAGTCAATGTGGTCTGCCGCATCATTTAAGGTCGTCTGCCATGTCATTTGATGTGATCCATCACGTTAATAACGTGGCCCGCCATGTTACTCAATGTGGTCCAGCACATCATTTAATATGGCTCGCCATGTCATTTAATGTGGTCCATCACGTCATTTAATATGGCTGGCCATGTCATTTAATATGGTCCATCACGTCATTTAATGTGGTCCATCACGTCATTTAATATGGCTCGCCATGTAATTTAACGTGGTCCATCACGTAATTTAATGTGGTCCATCACGTCATTTAACGTGGTCCATCACGTCATTTAATATTGCTCGACATATCATTTAATGTGGTGCATCACGTCATTTAATGTGGTCCATCACGTCATTTAATGTGGTCCATCACGTCATTTAATATGGCTCGCCATGTCATTTAATGTGGTCCATCACGTCATTTAATATGGCTGGCCATGTCATTTAATATGGTCCATCACGTCATTTAATGTGGTCCATCACGTCATTTAATATGGCTCGCCATGTAATTTAACGTGGTCCATCACGTAATTTAATGTGGTCCATCACGTCATTTAACGTGGTCCATCACGTCATTTAATATTGCTCGACATATCATTTAATGTGGTGCATCACGTCATTTAATGTGGTCCATCACGTCATTTAATGTGGTCCATCACGTCATTTAATATGGCTCGCCATGTCATTTAATGTGGTCCATCACGTCATTTAATATGGCTCGCCATGTAATTTAACGTGGTCCATCACGTCATTTAATGTGGTCCATCACGTCATTTAATGTGGTCCATCACATCATTTAATGTGGTCCATCACGTCATTTAATATTGCTCGACATATCATTTAATGTGGTCCATCACGTCATTTAATGTGGTCCATCACGTCATTTAATGTGGTCCATCACGTCATTTAATATGGCTCGCCATGTCATTTAATGTGGTCCATCACGTCATTTAATATGGCTCGCCATGTAATTTAACGTGGTCCATCACGTCATTTAATGTGGTCCATCACATCATTTAATGTGGTCCATCACGTCATTTAATATTGCTCGACATATCATTTAATGTGGTCCATCACGTCATTTAATGTGGTCCATCACGTCATTTAATGTGGTCCATCACGTCATTTAATATGGCTCGCCATGTCATTTAATGTGGTCCATCACGTCATTTAATATGGCTCGCCATGTAATTTAACGTGGTCCATCACGTCATTTAATGTGGTCCATCACATCATTTAATGTGGTCCATCACGTCATTTAATATTGCTCGACATATCATTTAATGTGGTCCATCACGTCATTTAATATGGCTCGCCATGTCATTTAACGTGGTCCATCACGTCATTTAATATTGCTCGACATATCATTTAATGTGGTCCATCACGTCATTTAATATGGCTCGCCATGTCATTTAACGTGGTCCATCACGTCATTTAATGTGGTCCATCACGTCATTTAATATTGCTCGACATATCATTTAATGTGGTCCATCACGTCATTTAATATGGCATGCCATGTCATTTAACGTGGTCCATCACGTCATTTAATATGGCTCGCCATGTCATTTAATGTGGTCCATCACGTCATTTAATATGGCTCGCCATGTAATTTAACGTGGTCCATCACGTCATTTAATGTGGTCCATCACGTCATTTAATATGGCTCGCCATCTCATTTATTGTGGTCTGTCACGTTATCAAAGTGATATGACATCCATTCATGTGGCCCTCTAGGGCAGCCATAAAAACGAGTTTGACACCCCTGCTCTAGACCAAAGACATGGGCCAACTATGACAAACTTTTAAGCTTTTTTAAACAAGGCATGCCCAACTTTTTATAACTATTGTCATCAAAATTCTTTTAACACCAAAACAGTCGCGGGTGGCAAGATTTGTCAAACTACCGTTCGTCCATTGACCAGTCAAAATAAACCCAATGAACACGTTATCGCTCAGCAAGGTCATCAAAAGGACTGCGTCACAGCATCTCCCGCAAGGCTTTGACACAAAGCAGAGTGGGGGTTTGGATTTTCTCCCACAAGTTTGCCAAAACCCTCCTCTGGACTTCAAAACAGTGAGTGGTGACAGAGTAAAAGATGAGTGGGGCCGTGATAAAGAGAAAGATGTTTTA